>NC_088223.1:28648047-28930547 GCF_036934945.1 Oncorhynchus masou masou | reverse complement strand
AGCTGCCCACTGCACTGAAGATAGGAAACACTGTCACCACTGATAAATCCACCATAATTGAGAATTTCAATAAGCATTTTTCTACGGCTGGCCATGCTTTCCACCTGGCTACTCCTACCCCGGTCAACAGCACTGCACCTCCACAGCAACTCGCCCAAGCCTTCCCCATTTCTCCTTCTCCCAAATCCAGTCAGCTGATGTTCTGAAAGAGCTGCAAAGTCTGGACCCCTACAAATCAGCCGGGCTAGACAATCTGGACCCTTTCTTTCTAAAATTATGTGCCGAAATTGTTGCCACCCCTATTACTAGCCTGTTCAACCTCTCTTTCATGTCGTCTGAGATTCCCAAAGATTGGAAAGCAGCTGCGGTCATCCCCCTCTTCAAAGGGGGGGACACTCTTGACCCAAACTGCTACAGACCTATATCTATCCTACCCTGCCTATCTAAGGTCTTCGAAAGCCAAGTCAACAAACAGATTACCGACCATTTCGAATCTCACCATACCTTCTCTGCTATGCAATCTGGTTTCAGAGCTGGTCATGGGTGCACCTCAGCCACGCTCAAGGTCCTAAACGATATCTTAACCGCCATCGATAAGAAACATTACTGTGCAGCCGTATTCATTGATCTGGCCAAGGCTTTCGACTCTGTCAATCACCACATCCTCATCGGCAGACTCGACAGCCTTGGTTTCTCAAATGATTTCCTCGCCTGGTTCACCAACTACTTCTCTGATAGAGTTCAGTGTGTCAAAACGGAGGGTTTGCTGTCTGGACCTCGGGCAGTCTCAATGGGGGTGCCACAGTGTTCAATTCTTGGACCGACTCTCTTCTCTGTATACATCAATGATGTTGCTCTTGCTGCTGGTGATTCTCTGATCCACCTCTACGCAGATGACACCATTCTGTATACTTCTGGCCCTTCTTTGGACACTGTGTTAACAACCCTCCAGGCAAGCTTCAATGCCATACAACTCTCCTTCCGTGGCCTCCAATTGCTCTTAAATACAAGTAAAACTAAATGCATGCTCTTCAACCGATCGCTGCCTGCACCTGCCCACCTGTTCAACATCATTACTCTGGAGGTCTCTGACTTAGAATACGTGGACAACTACAAATACCTAGGTGTCTGGTTAGACTGTAAACTCTCCTTCCAGACCCACATCAAACATCTCCAATCCAAAGTTAAATCTAGAATTGGCTTCCTATTTCACAACAAAGCATCCTTCACTCATGCTTCCAAACATACCCTTGTAAAACTGACCACCCTACCAATCCTCAACTTCGGCGATGTCATTTACAAAATAGCCTCCAATACCCTACTCAACAAATTGGATGCAATCTATCACAGTGCAATCCGTTTTGTCACCAAAGCCCCATATACTACCCACCATTGCGACCTGTACGCTCCCATTGGCTGGCCCTCGCTTCATACTCGTCGCCAAACCCACTGGCTCCATGTCATCTACAAGACCCTGCTAGGTAAAGTCCCCCCTTATCTCAGCTCGCTGGTCACCATAGCATCTCCCACCTGTAGCACACGCTCCAGCAGGTATATCTCTCTAGTCACCCCCAAAACCAATTATTTCTTTGGCCGCCTCTCCTTCCAGTTCTCTGCTGCCAATGACTGGAACAAACTACAAAAATCTCTGAAACTGGAAACACTTATCTCCCTCACTAGCTTTAAGCACCAACTGTCAGAGCAGCTCACAGATTACTGCTCCTGTACATAGCCCACCTATAATTTAGCCCAAACAACTACCTCTTTCCCTACTGTATTTATTTTATTTATTTATTTATTTTGCTCCTTTGCACCCCATTATTTTTATTTCTACTTTGCACATTCTTCTACTGCAAATCTACCATTCCAGTGTTTTACTTGCTATATTGTATTTACTTTGCCACCATGGCCTTTTTTGCCTTTACCTCCCTTATCTCACCTCATTTGCTCACATCGTATATAGATTTGTTTATACTGTATTATTGACTGTATGTTTGTTTTACTCCATGTGTAACTCTGTGTCGTTGTATGTGTCGAACTGCTTTGCTTTATCTTGGCCAGGTCGCAATTGTAAATGAGAACTTGTTCTCAACTTGCCTACCTGGTTAAATAAAGGTGAAATAAATAAAAAGTAGCACTCACATCTGTAATCAAGAGGTGCTTTGAAAGGCTGATTATGGCACACATCAACTCCATCATCCCAGACAACCTAGAACCACTCAAATTTGCATACCACACCAACAGATCCATAGACAACGCAGTCTCAATTGCACTGCACACTGCCGTCACCCACCTAGATAAGGGGATACCAATGTTAAAATGCTGTCAATTGACTACAGATCAGCGTTCCACACCATAGTCCCGTCTGTAACTGGATCCTTTATTTCCTTACGAGCCGACCCCAGGTGGTGAGGGTAGGTAACATCACCTCCGCCACGCTGACCCTCAACACGGGGGCGCCACAGGGGTGTGTGCCTAGTCCACTCCTGTACTCCCTATTCATCCACATCTGTGTGGCCACACACGACTCCAACACCCTCATCAAGTTTGCTGACGACACAATGATGGTAGGTCTGATCACCGGCCATAATGAGACACATAAAGTGACATGGCAGGGTGGTGCCAGGACAACAACCTCTCCCTCAACGTCAGTAAGCCCAAGGAGCTGATCGTGGACTACAGGCAATGGGGGGGGTGCTCTCCCTCCACCTTGACGGAGCTGCAATGGAGCGGGTCGAGAGATTAAAGCTTCAAGTTCTTTGGGGTCCAAACTTAAAATGGTCCACACATACACAAAGTCGCATAGAAGGCAACAGGGCCTCCTCCCCCTCAGGAGGTTGAAAACATCTGACATGGGCCCTCAAATCCTCAAAATGTTCTACAGTTGCACCATTGAGAGCATCTTGACTGGCTGCATCACTGCTTGGTATCGAAACTGCACTGCCCTCAATCGCATCACGCTGCAGACAGTGTTTTGGACAACCGGGATCCCGGGATTGTCCCGTGACCATTCTTCCCATTTCCCGGGAAGTTACAGCATTTTCCCCAATGTAGCACTAATGCAATTCCACAAAATACACAACATCTGTAGCAGAAGATTGACTAAAATTAAAATAGCACATTATCCATTCAGGTTGTGGCATGGAATCGTTGAGCCCAGCTTATTTACTTTACACAAAGTCGTCATAAATATGCAATAAAAATAGAAGGCTATATTGATTTAATATAGTGTTGAGAAGTGGCAGTGGAGTGAGGAGATGAGGAAACAGCCATTGGACCTAGAAAAAGCGCAGAGAGAGAAAAACTCACCTTAGTTATGATCACCCGAATGATGAAAATATTGGAATAAAGAAGGCTAATGCAATTGAAGGCATGTATCAAATTCTTGCTTCTACTGGAACTCATATACAACCATTATACTCATTTCAAGCAGTAGTCGTGTGTGGTCACCTAGATGATCAATTCAGCACTGTTTTGATTGGGACAGCGCCATCGCACTGCTTTGAGCTTTGAGATAAGCGCCGGGGTCTCCTGTAGATAAATCAATCAATGTCAGATCTTTGTTTTCACTGAATCTCCTTTGGATATTTGGTAACAATTACGCTGGGGAATTGTTAGCTAAATTGAGGCGAGTGCTAATGATCATCTGTATTCTAGTTTGATTTAATATAGTGTTCATATATAAGCTGATCAGAACATTTTCCTTGCATGTTACACGAGTGGACTTCGCTCTTCACTCGCTTAGTAGCCTGTCCTACTCCCAACCAAAAGCCTGTGACATGTCTGGTAATCAATCCAAGTGATTTTGTTTTGTTTCACTGTCTGTATATTTGGTTAATTGATCTCTGGCTGGAGAAGTGTTAGATCATTTAATTGTTTGCTCATATATCACTAATCAGAAACATTTAGCATGCAATAATGTAGCCTAAATCAAGTGTATTATCTATCTATTGACTCACGTAGGAGTAGCCTTATATAGTGCCTAGGCTATTTTCCTATCATCCCAATTCCACTGAAACCCAAAATCCTGACTCCTGTCTCGCATGAAAATTCCTAACTTAATTCTGTAATCCATAGGTTGCATTATCAAAGCACGTCTCGCCTGTGCATGTCAAAATACCGCTATACAATTTCACCCGCTTCTCTGTGCTGCCTCGTATTGCTCTGTGCTGCCTCGTATTGCTGCCCCTATGAGAGCTTCCGTAGAGAATGTGTGATCAACAAACGGTATGAGAATAGATAAGCCTATGGATATTTTTCTAAATTGAGTTTCTCCTCATTAAGATACTGTACCTTGATATTTAAGCAATTTCTGCTCTTCATCTCCTTGATGGCCATGAACTGATCTGCTATCTGTGTAGTCAACTCGATTTTGCCAAATAGGAGATATTCTGTCATTCGTTGGAGGTCATCTAGCAAGCTTAGCAACTCATTGGAAGTTTGTTTGACTGCCGTTAAAACGTTTGTATGATTCGACAACGCTATAGCCTAGTTGGGGTATGAAATGCGCTGAATTAATTGAGGAACACAGAATTGATGAACTGTCTGTTTGGCAATTGAAAATAATGTCATTGGCGATCAAAAATGATCAATCTTATTTTGGGAGAACCCTGAGTGACCACATCTCGGTTTAAGACGATTGTAATGGGCACTTCCGATGTTTTCACTATTTCCAGGGACTCTTGGCATAAATTTGAATTATTCCTGGTATTGAAATCTGGTAGATTTGGGGGGAAATATTAATACCACAATACATTTTGGCTCCCGAGTGGTGCAGCAGTCTAAGGCATTGCATCTGTGCTAGAGGCATCACTACAGACCCTGGTTCGATCCTGGGCTGTATCACAACCGGCCGTGATTGGGAGTCCCATAGGGTGGCACACAATTGGCCCAGCGTCGTCCGGGTTAGGGTTTGATCAGGGTAGCCCATCATTGTAAATAAGAATTTGTTCTTAACTGACTTGTTTTGTTAAATAAAGGTTAAATAAATACATTTAAATCACTGGGGCCGAGCTCCCTGCAACCCGAGACATAGACTGTTCTTTCTGCTTCAGGACTGCAAGCAGTAAGGAGCATCAAGTCTGACATCAACAGGCTCCTGAACAACTTCCATCCCCAAGCCATAAGACTGCTAAATGTCTACATTGACTATCTGCATTGACCCTTCTATTTATTTATGTAATTTTTTTGCACCTATTCTATGCACACTCAATACACTCACTCACTCAGCTTTGTTTTCGTGACATTTCAGGACTTTTAGGAGGGTAAAAATGTTGACCACTAAAAATCCTATTTTCCCAAAACCTACCCCTACCCCTAACCCTAACCCTTAACCAAAGTTCTTGTTTTCCTACCTTTTCAGGACATTTTGGTTAAATGTTAGGACTTTGGGTCCTGATAATGTAGGAAAACAAGTACACGCACACATACACACCACACACACTCCCATACAATCATCATAGACACCGCTGCTGCTCTGTTTCTCATACTGTATATCCGGATGCCTAGTCAACTTCCCCGAATACATATCTACCCCTACCACTCCAGTATCCCTGAACATTGTAAATATGGTATTGGCACTGACCCTGGAACTGACCATGTATATAACTTATTTACTTTCTCGCGTTATTTCTATTTCTTGTGTGTTTTTGTTCTTCTTTACTTTTTTAAATAGTACTACTGATATTGACGACTGCATTTCTGGGAACGAGCTTGCAAGAAAGGCCTTTCCCTGTACTTGTGCACTTGACAATGCAACTTGAAACAAGGATCAATTGTAATTTTGAAATAATCAAACAAAGCAACAGCATTCATTTTAGTATTTATTTCCTCACATATTAAAAGTGATAAACTCACACAACACAAATATATAAATATACCCCACAAATAAGTTAAATAAATAATTTCAGAGTTTTGTACGTGTATAGTAGATAATATGAATAGCTTGGAATAGAACAATTCATGGGTAAACATTTCCAATGGTGTCCTTGACTGCTAAATAGACTATTGAGTGTGAATTGTCCTTCCAGGGATAACAACAGTTCATAAAACAAAAGCACAGTCCAGCATTTTGATACACACATTTCTAAACAACACACAAACAAATAAATAAATAATAATATCATAAATATACGGCATTGTGATATTGGACTTCAACATCAGTGGAAGACTTGTTTTTTGATGTAGTGTTTACAGTAAATGCCTTGTGGTCAGACAGTGGCTGGAGTTCAGCTATCAGCCCAACCCATCTAAAACCTACTGGACATAAAAACACATTCCTTTGAAGGCATTAGAACAAAAGTGCAGTGTCATCATTTCCTAATGGGTAATAACATTGACATTTAATGGACATTTGTTGGAAGCAGAAAAACAATCACTGCATATTTGGCAAGGAGCAGACCTATTGAAACCTGCTGCCTTCACTCTGTCTACAATCAAAACAATCAACAGTGGCTACAGTATGCAATAAATATTTCCGCCATCACAATAGACCTGCTTTTATCTGCTGCTACAGGAAGGCTGTGTGTATAGTAATTCCCTGTCCCTTAAAGTCATGTCCTTCATGTGTCAAATGTATTTCAAGTCATTTTAATGTGTGCACGGCAATCACTATAAACCGACAATTCATCTCTGATACAGAGGATTATTTTTTGATTTTAATTCTATGATATAGTAGATGTCGTGCGACAGGTAAAGTAAGGATCAAAATCCAAATGACAATAGTGGTCAATATTTTCAAGGCACTAATGAAGTAAGCTTGTAAAGTAAACATAGGCAAACATCACTCCAGAATGCCTTGGCTTGCATCCACCCATTTCATGTGCTCAGACACAGAAAGTGTATTTATGTTTAGAACATGATGACAACCCATGCCCAGCAAACAGTCAGTAACCATTCTAGTCCAGACTGTCACAGTTCACAGAGGACACACTTAAACCTCCCTAGTCTTCTAAGCCAGACAAGCTTGATTAGTCCAAGACTCATACCCAGATAATGTCCATATCCAGTCCACTGTGTGGTATACAACAATCAGCAGGCAGCCATTGGGAAGTGTTCCATCTTTGCCCTCTTCTCAGGGCCTCTCCTCTCAGGACCTCTCTGTCTTCCCAGGGGAGGACTCCCTAGACTCCTCCAGGAGGTCTTTGTTCGAATGCTCTGGAGCTATTCAAGCTCCTCTTCTTCCCTCCTCCTCATCTACCCGATGTTCAGTCTGTTGACTCTGGAGGCATTCTTCTTCCTGGAGGGAGAACCTTTCTCTATGGCAGCCATGTTGGATCGAAACATGTTTCTGTAAAGAACAAAGAGAGAAACATCAGGCTAAGATAAAGATTCCATGTTGTCTTTTCAATAACACAAAAACACTTGCTGAATGTTCGTGGGATCGCTCTATGGACCAATACTCCTGGCCTGAAAGGCATCCTCAATGGAGAATCTCCATTGGACATGCTTTTTAGTCCAGCAATAAGATTAACCTAGGTCTGAGAAACTGATCCTAAGAGGTTGTTATTGTTTCTTGTTTTTCTCTTACCTGAGAGAGATCAGTAGGTCGTTGCTGGTTGTGTCTGGACTGCTAACAGCCTGGTCCAAGGTCTGGTCTGAGTGGCCTACCACTACGAATCTGGGGTTCTCTGA
Organism: Oncorhynchus masou masou; assembly: GCF_036934945.1. Lineage (NCBI taxonomy): Eukaryota > Metazoa > Chordata > Actinopteri > Salmoniformes > Salmonidae > Oncorhynchus > Oncorhynchus masou. The sequence goes on along the minus strand of NC_088223.1, from coordinate 28,922,915 downwards.
GCTGCAGACAGAAAGAATAACCATGTCAAAATGAAAGCAAACCAAGATAACATTATTTAGACTACTCCTTAAGGGCCATGAGACTGGATTTTGTACTACAGAATTCTACAATGCTAGCGGTGACAGATGGTTGGCTATGGATTTCAACCCAGTAATGTCAGTACTGCATGCCCTACTGACTGTTCTCAATTACTTTTCACAGAGCAGGATAAAGCCTTGTCGAGATACACAGGCTAATCCTCAACCTTGGTATGTCATAACAGCAATAACTGTGGCAATACAACAGACATACCCACCGGTAAAACATTCCAAAAGTAGTGTCATGACTAATGGACTTGTCTGTAAAGGGGTTCTAAGCCTCCAGAACATGCAGACTCTTCCCCCATCCTCCCTTCTCCCCCATCGCTAGTTACACAACTAAAGCCAATACGCCTCCTCCCTGCATCTCATCCACAAGCAGCCCTGATACATCCTGATACAGGCTGGTCAGAAACGACTGACCGACACAGATAGTCACTGGCTTGATACAATCTGGTATCTAGCAGGGAGGTAGGGAGGGGAAGGAATAGGGGAGGATGAGGGCGGGAAGGAGGGTAGAAGTTCCTTGTCTCTTGAAGGTGAGCTCACCTGTTGTGACAGAATCCGGAGCAGGTCCTGTCGGCTGGGTGGGCACATTCACATCGCCCGGTGGAGCGGCGACGTCGGGACAGGGGGCTGCCAAGACCGTAGGGGATGACCTTATTGGGAGTGTTGACCCAAATGATGTCCAGGTGACAGAAGTAGATGCATTCATTGTCCAGCCAGTTATTGCAGGAGCATCGTTTAACCCTGGTGTGGTGTGGGATCTTCTGGGACGTGGACTGGGCAGGGAGCTCAGGCTGGCTGGATACAGGGAGCCCAAAACCTATAGAAACAGAAAGGATCATTGGTTAAGAGCCTGGTTATAACTCAGCAGAATCACCAGATGGCTGTGCAATTTGGCAATCAGCACCGAGCAAATACACAGTAACCACATCCTAATCAAAATCTCTTTTCACCGATAGAGAAAAGTACATGTAGGCTAACTGCCATCCCATTCTCCTATGCATCAGGTCTTGTCAAACACATTTGGACTTTGACTTATAACTAATATGTTATGAAAAGTTATCCAAGCCAAACAAAGACGGAGTTGTTTTCAGTCAAATGAAGTGATAGGAGTTGAACCGTGCCAATATAATCTGTATCTTATCATTGAGAGTGTGATTACAGCCGAGCAGGGTCTGTCTTTGTATTATATCTCTGTAAGGGGAACTGTGTGAGCAGGTCAAAGAGTCTAGCATCAGGCTGCATGTGCCATGCAGAAACTTTACAGCATTGCCATTAGCCACCCACCTCTCAGTACACCTGCCAGAGTAGGGATGTCTGAGCTGTCATTCTGAGAGGGGAACTAAGAGGGGAACTGAGAGGGGAACTAAGTAATAACAATACTACGAATACATGGTGCAGTAGGAGTTTTAGCATCAGGGTGGGAGGTGGCCTAGAGGTTAGTGCATTGAGACAGTAACTGAAAGGTTGCAGGTTCGAATACTTGAGCCGACAAGGTGAAATATCTATTACTAATGTGCCCTTGAGCAAGGCACTTAAGCCTAATTTGCTCCAGTGGTGCCGTACTACTATGGCTGACCCTGTAAAACAACACATTTCACTGCACCTATCCTGTGTGACAATAAAACATATTTTGTCATTCTGGGTTGTATCATGTTATTCTGGATCTCCCAGCCCCACCACCTCAACCAACCCTGACATCTCAACTGAACTCTGACCCCTCACGCTCCATTTAATAGCCTCATGACAATAATGTAACGCTTGCATAATAAAACGTATACACACTGTCAGTCATTTTTATGAATAAAGAATACAAATCCGCATTGTAATGTACCACCCGTAGTCCTTCTAATAGGTTTTCAAAAAAGTGATATAAATGTTTCATAGAAAGTTATAGATTAGACAGCTTACCCCCCTGCAGGAGCACACAGAGTGTGATGATGGTGAGAGCCAGGATGGAGTTCAGTGATAGAGCCATAGTTATTCTCTGGTAGAGTATCTCTGAAGACGCAGGATGCAATAATATCCAAGATTCCACAAAACAGTAGAGTACACACACTGGTAGAGTTAACAGTAATAGTAGCTACAGCTTTACAGTCCTGAGTGATGCCAATAAAGAGCGAGAGAGAGGCAACAGGTGCTTTGTGCTGCAGTGTCCTCTGGCCCCGCTACTTATACCCATCACTTTGTGATGTCACCTACCTAACCACGCCTACTGCCCATGTTGTTACACAATGATCACCGTTCAGCAACTGCCTGCCTGCCTGCCTCTCACTCTTGACACATTCCAGGCAACAGGAAGAGAGACGGAAAAGGAATGAACTGCTATTGGGTAGTTGTTTTAACCTTTATGGAGTATGGAGGTCATTGTCATTGACAGAGACAGAGACAGGAAATCACCAGAAAAGGCTTGGAATCTGGGAATGCTTTGGATTTTTCCAAACACAAGGCAGGCAGGAGAGGGAAACCTGGAGGCGGAGTGAAGACCTGGTGTCATCAGTAAAAGGAAAGGTTGTAAAGATAGTGTCTGATGATGGGGACTGTTGTTTTGCATGCTGCCACTACAGGTCCTCAGGGCTAGTGATGTTCACAGCAGAGGGAGCAGCCCCCATGGAACAGAGAGGTCATAGCCAGACGCATCCGGGACGACCCCTCTGACACACGCTATCTGTGTCGTCAATTTGACACACGTGTGACATGACCCCTGATACAGAGATAATGTAGAACACGCCACATGACCCCCATGGGGCCCACACACACACACACACACACACACACACACACACACACACACACCCTTCCGCCTATTTGCATGGTCAATCACGCAGTCCTTCCACTCTCACAAGAGAGCTGTAGAGTGGAGTATCAATCTAGATAGACAAAATACTAGTAAAGTCATGCAAATCGTCCTGGGTAGTCCTGTTCCGATCAGTCGTGAAGGAAGACTGTGATTCAGTGGTAAATTCCAGCAACACATGATCAGGCAGTGGAAGTGAAAGCACTACGTGTATCAGATAAAGGAGTACCAACAGATAATGCATGTAAATCCATAGTTTAAAGGATTACTGCTATGAATACTGTTGATTAGAGTGGAATATAGGTATGTTCATTCATCCACAAAGTAAAACATTATGTTGTGAGGTTCAGAGGGGTAGGCTATGTGATGCCATACTCCAATGCTATAGTCTTAAGCTAAGCATCTAAAATATAAAGATTTTACAAAGTGTTGTTGAGTATAGCAAATAGCATCAGCTGCAACAAGTTCACCTGTGGTCAGTGACATTTGGATACTGACACCTCCTCTATTTCCCATAAGTAGCATTTGGATATTGAAACCTCCTATCTCTGTTACCCACGCAGCCAAATGTTGAAACTATTCCCTGCAGAATGTCAACAGCAGTTCAGGCACAGTAATCACAGTGTTTTATATGCTAGTGTTTTTTACTGTAAATTCCCCATATGTTCAATGTGGAAAAGCCTGCAATGCAGTAGGCTGCTGTTTGGCCAGACATGATATAGCTATACCATCAAAGGCAAGCTAAAGGTGCACTCCTCAACCTCAACTCAGAAAACAACATTCTTCAATAAGGGAAAAACACTTTGTAGGAACATGCAGTCTTTGTAAGGGGGAGGGGGACCATGGAGGAAAGGCAAAGTGATGTCACAATGGACAAAACAATGGCATTTCAGAAACAATTTGTTCCATTAGGCAAAAAATGTTGTCCAAAGCAAATATTTGTCCAACATTGCATGGACTGGCGAGGTGGAACCGGTCTGGAGAAAGACCCCCCCACCCTTCCATCTCCACAAACCCCGCTCTCCCTTGTTCTTTCTAGATAACACGAGGGGGGGGGGACGCAGTCACAGTGTAAAAATGTGGCCTTATCCATTTCCACTTCCGCCTGTGAGACAGAGAGAGAGAGGGGGAGAGAGAGAGAGAGAGAGAGAGAGAGAGAGAGAGAGAGAGAGAGATACAGAGAGAGAGGGAGAGAGAGAGAGAGAGAGAGAGAGAGAGAAAGAGAGAGAGCGAGAGACAGAGGGAGAGAGAGAGAGAGAGAGAGAGAGAGAGAGAGAGACAGAGCGAGAGAGAGAGAGAGAGAGACAGAGAGAGAGAGAGAGAGAGAGAGAGAGAGAGAGAAGAGAGAGAGAGAGAGAGACAGAGAGAGAGGGAGTGACAGAGAGAGAGAGAGAGAGAGACCGAGACAGAGAGAGACAGAGAAAGAGAGAGAGAGAGCGAGAGAGAGAGGAATGCAGGGCGTTGAGATGACAAACACAGAGCAGATTCCTTGGAATACCTTAAAGCAGAAAGAATGTGTTAATCAGCTGACCTGCATTCCTCTCTCTCTCTCTCTCTCTCTCTCGCTCTCTCTCCCTCTCTTTCTCTCTCTCTTTCTCTGTCTCTCTCTCTCTGTCTCTCTCTCTCTTTCTCTGTCTCTCTCTCTCTCTCGCTCTCTTTCTCTGTCTCTCTCTCTCTTTCTCTGTCTCTCTGTCTCTCTGTCTCTCTGTCTCTCTCTCTCTCTCTCTCTCTCTCTGTATCTCTCTCTCTGCCTCTCTGTCTCTCTCTGTCTCTCTCTCTCTCTCTCTCTCTCTCTCTCTCTCTCTCTCTCTCTCTCTGTCTCTCTCTTTCTCTCTCTCTCTCTGTATCTCTCTGTATCTCTCTCTCTCTCTCTGTCTCTCTCTCTGTCTCTCTCTCTGATGGCACAATCAATATCACCTCCCTTCATTAAAACAGGTCACAGACATAGAGACAGACAAAGAGAAAGAGCGAGTCGGTGACAAAACTAAGTGACTAAATAAAGTGGAATAATCCACCAGACATGGGTAGACCTCGGCATTTGAGTGCAACATATCAGTCAATACTGAACAGTATCTGAGTATCTGCACAATTACTAATCTGTCTGCACCCAATAAAAACCCCTTGATATTATTTGCATGAAGGAAACCACAGACAGGGTAGCATAGACAAGCATACTGAAAGATAACAGCACGTAGACTTGAGTTAAATAATGTCTCAAATGAAAGATAGGAAATATTCCATTGCAATATTAACTGAGCAATGTCATGGTCAGTTTGGAATGTTAGATTGTGGGAGGTCTGTGGCTTACTTGATGATATCACCAGGCCAGATATTAGCATTGTGTCGTACTTCTCTGAGAGAGATAATGATTGCTATAAAACAAGAACAAAAGACAACATCAGTTTCTATATTCTAAGGGTCAGAGGGGTTTGGGGGGAAGGGGGAACAATTAAAAGGCACACCTGCCTTTTCCTGTCAATTTCATTGGTATGAGTGTGTAGAGATGACACAGGGTAAAGAATGTAAACGTCTTTTAATGTGGGCCCAACACCACTTTATGAGTGGGGGTTGGGAGTGTAACCATGAGGGCTGAATCTTGAAACCATAGCAACGCCTGTATCAAGCCTGTATCAACATTATAAACCAACTCTGGCCATAATAACCAACACATCCGCTGGAACATCACATCACATACCTCTCTGTGAATTACTACACTTCAAAGAAATAAAACAATAACAGCCTCTGACTCAAAGTTTCGGATCAACACCCACCTCCAAAAATAATTGATAGTGTTTCTATGGTGATATGTGATTCAGGGGCACCTGCTTGGAATCATGTCTGCTTAGGAGCAATCCAGTGATGGTGTCCTTATCACTCCAAAGGCACTGTAAATACACTGAACAAAATTATAAATGAAACATGCAACAATTTCAAAGATTTTACTGAGTTACAGTTCAAATAAGTAAATCAGTCAATTGAAAGAAATTGATTAGACCCTGATCTATATTCACATGACTGGGAATACAGACATGCATCTGTTGGTCACAGATACCTTAAAAAAAGGTAGGGGCGTGGATCAGAAAACCAGTCAGTATCTGTTGTGACCACCATTTGCCTCATGCAGCGTGACACATCTCCTTCGCATAGTGTTGATCAGGCTGTTGATTGTGGCCTGTGGAATGTTGTCCCACCCCTCTTAAATGGAGGTGTGAAGTTCCGGGATATTCGCCGGACCTGGAACACGCTGTCATCGTTGATCCAGAGCATCCCAAACATGCTCAACTGGTAACATGTCAGGTGAGTATGCAGTCCACTGAAGAACTGGGACATTTTCAGCTTCCAGGACTTGTGTACACATCCTTGCGACATGGGGCCGTACATTATAATGCTGAAATATGAGGTGATGGCGGCAGACGAATGGACGACAATGGGCCTCAGAATCTCATAACGGTATCTCTGTGCATTCAAATTGCAATCGATAAAATTCAATTGTGTTTGTTGTCTGTAGCTAATGCCTGCAATTACAATAACCCCACCGCCACCATGGGACACTCTGTTCACAACGTTCACCCACACGACACCATGCACGCGTCTGCCATTTGCCCTGTACAGTTGAAACCGGGATTAATCCGTGAATAGCACACTTCTCTAGCATGCCTGTGTCTATCGAAGGTTAACATTTGCCCACTGACGTTGGTTACGACACCGGTGTGAAATGGCTAGCTAGTTAGCGGTGTGCAAGCTAATAGTGTTTCAATCGGTGACATCACTCGCTCTGAGACCTTGAAGTAGTTGTTTCTCTTGGATGGCTTTTGTGGAGCGATGGGTAACGATGCTTCGTGGGAGGCAGTTGTTGATGTGTGCAGAGGGTCCCTGGTTCGGGGTGAGGAGAGGGACGGAAGCTATACTGTTACACCAGCACAAGGTGCACCTGTGTCATGATCATGCTGTCTTGATATGCCACACCTGTCAGGTGGATGGATTATCTTGATAAAGGAGATATGCTCACTAACAGGGATGTAAACAAATTTGGGCAAGAAATCTGAGAGAAATAAGCTTTTTGTGCGTATGGACATTTTCTTTAATCTTTTATTTCAGCTCAAAAAACTTAGGACCAACACTTTACATTTACATTATATGGGAATGTGTAACTAACTTCTATCTCTAGCCAGTCAGATGACTGTATTGGTACAACCAGGTTCACTGCTATTCACGAAACTTCATCAAAAGATTATATTCCAATGTCCAGAAGCAAACTTAAATAGAATGTGTGCCCAATATATTACTTTACAGGTGGAATGCTAGTATGGATGTTGGAGCAGGGCCAATGCCTCACTCAACATACTCATTGACGTAATGGATATCATGGCCAAGAACAAACACTTGAATCTTCCATGTTATATCTGGTAGCTGAGATATTCCATTATTTCATTTCAACATGTTCTCATCAGAATGTTACACTACTGCAATTACCAATAATACATTACGTTGGGAAAATATAGATTGAAATGCAACCATGGCTGAAATAATTGGAAATGTATAATTATGCTTTATGTCAATTTCTGGGTGAAAATACAGTAGGGACGGATGGCCAATTTCTTAAATAGATGATGTCATTGTTTTGAGCAAACCGCAGTCCTGAGCATCGGTCTCCAGTGGCTTGATGCTAGGGACATCTAGTGGCTGACAAAGACATTGTCCTCATAGTGAGACAAAGACACAGCCTGAACCGCTGCAGCTACTCCAGAGCATACTGTCGACGAACCATACCAAATCAACCCATATAACCCCTATGCACCCTATACAATACTGTAGATCTGAGAGAAGTAGATTGGTGTCAGCAATATGGCAACAATTCCACCTGGCCGGTGGTGCTATTACTATGTTATATCTATATAATCCTCTCAGATCTCCACAAGGGGGTAGGGGATAATTGTTGTTGAGCCACTATCCCAAGTCCACACCATAGCCCCTGAGAGAAATGGAAAGGGCCAAGCAATATGGCGAATGTTCCACTTTGCCTGTCATGTAAGGTGGCACTATTACCATATTGGTTAGGTCTCACGTCCTATAGCTAACGAAGAGGTAAAGGCTACAGGGGTCTGTTTGGGATAGAGCAATAGAATACTCAGTGGGTGACAACATTTGGAGGGTTTGAATTGCTCCATACACTCTGACTGAGATATGTGTGCGTCTCACCTAGCTATGTTAAGATGAATGCACTAACTGTAAGTCGTTCTGGATAAGAGCATCTGCTGAAAAGCTTAAAAGTACAAATGTACGAGACAAGTGAGGGACCAACACTAGCAGCCACAAGAGGGCGACATAAAATACAAGATATACTGTAGCACTGTTGAATGATGCTGCATTGAATTAAAAAGAACCAAATGTGTAGATCGAAAGAAAACATACACAGAGACACCATTTCATTATAAATCTGTAAAAACTCATTTTAATGGTAAAAGACACATGAAAACGACAAATATGGAAACTGCTTCCTTTATAAAAACGACCTGTTATTACTGTGTTTATGGCAATAAATATAGACTGCATCATGTACAGCAGATGATCAAAACAAGATATATTTGTATGAATAGTCAATGAGTGGAGTTAGCTTTTCTACCCCGAATGCGTGTACCTATTCCAAGATCTACTCTCAACGAGATAGTAGAAAATAAGATATTATTCTAACCCTGATTCTTCAAAACAGCCAGGCAGCATATAAGAAATGAACCATCTTTAAATATGGAATCCACAGTCTGGAAATCGGTGCCACTGTCTGCCCCTGGGCCGTTGTTTTAGTTTTGTTGACGAAGCGGAGGTGAGGAGCGTCGGCCCACCGTTGTAAATTCTGCTGTTCTATCGCTCGTGCAAATGATGTTCGAGTGAAAAACAACAGTGTCCGTTGTTTGTAGTAACTCCTTTGTTGTTGTAATATCGCACACGGACGTGGCGGTTTCACCATCAAGGATTCCAGCTTGAAAATAAACAAAAAATCACAGCCATTAAGAATAACATTCCAAGCCACAATCTTGACAGAAATTGCACTTCAAAATACTGGTCAGGGTGAGATGTCTAGTCCCTTTCTATATTTGGTTGTACAGGAGTAGGATCTTCATTTGACCACACTTTTGTTGCCGAGACTTTCCCTGCACCGCAGGAAATGCAGATTAGCTTTTTGATTTACATAAATTCACTGTAACCCCACACTAAATTCACTGTAACCCCACACTAAATTCACTGTAACCCCACACTAAATTCACTGTAACCCCACACACGGTTATATTAACAGTATTGCACTTCTCATGTAGCCTCCTTCTGACCAGCCTACCCACCGATCAAGCAACATTATGGTCTAAACGTTCAAATCCTGTTGCTGCAGGATCATTTTGCTGTGACAATATATGTCAAATGAAGACCTTACACCTGTACATCGTACAGTATAAAAACAGCAAGAGCAGTATAATGTATTATAGAGTTATCAAAGGGGTCGACGGGGGAATAGATTGACTAAATAAAATCTTTATCTACATTTCATTGCAGATCTCACAGAGGATAGTACCGAATTGCATAAGAGCACATCAATAATACATTAACAGCAATGCCATTAACCAAAATAAGAGAGTAAAAAAAGATTACAAAACATATACTGCATATTCAACATATCTATATATTATTCATATAATTACATAATCACATTATAGTCAGAAGCCATACGCTCCCGAGTGCTCTTCTTGGATTCCTTTTGTCTTCTTCAGTCTCAAAACCAGAATTGTTTCCAGCTCTGCGATCATGGCTGTCTCTGAAATGGCACCGTATCCCCTATGTAGGAAATACGTTGCCCTATCAGATGTACCCAAGACAAGTCTGTTGCACTGTTCCCTAAAGGTGCTCCTTCCTATCAGAGTTTAGTCTGGAAAGAAGGCGGCGCCTTTTGGCCTTGTTTAGTCACTGGAAAAACACTTCCTTCTCTAACGTGTGTATCTGTATCTCTTTCTGTGGGTGTGGTTCCCTTGGACAAAGTGCTCGTCCGGGTGCCTGTAGTGTGTGAGCTGCCTGCTACCTCTGTCCCAGTGAACAGTAGTTTAGTCTCTTCCCTTCGACTCAAACTCCCATGATTCTCTGGTTTCATGGTGCACACGTGTACATGAGCCATACCTGCCTTGTCTGGGAGAGGTGTTGACTGTCTGCACTTGGCCCCGGCCTCTCCCTCTCCTACCCTGTTGTCCTGGTAACTGGTGTGCATGCTAGTGCTAGGCCTAGCAGCCTCTTTCAGACTGTTCTGATGGTCCTTCAATGATGAAGGCCAACTAAGTGGCACTTTGTCCAATCCAGCTCTACTGATCCTGGACCGGTCCATCTCTGAAGGGGTAGGGGTGTTCTCGGCTGTCATGGACTGGTCCATCCTTGCCGGAGTAGGAGTGTCCTTTGCTGCCACAGGGCTAGTCACCAAGCTGTAGAGTGGGCTGGTCCTGGGCTGTACCATGTGGATCCCCCCAATGGGGATCAGCAGGTTGGCGGTCCTGGCTAGCTGCTGGGAGTGGAGAGGCAGGTGGCTGAGGACACCCCCTTGGCCCCCTTGGGATGGTCTAGTCCTGGGGGACAGGAGAGGGGGACGCAGCTCGTCATCCTCCTGAACAGAGTAGCTCTTCATCTGGGTGGGGATGAGGGGAAGAAAGGGTGTAAAGGTTTGAACCACAACACAACTAAACCACAACTGCAACACGACTTATGAAGAAACATACCATGGTTATGTATGGTGAGCTGACTGAGAAATTGACACACATTTAGAGGCTGATGACACAGTCCCTGTGGTTACAGTCTAAGACATCTAATGATAGGTGTGTGTCTCGTTTTATCACCGACTGCCCAGAACAAATTGTTTGTGTCTATTTGGGATCTCTCGCATTATTTTTAGGTTTTGTGTTGTTGGTTTGGTTTGAATCAAATAAATCAACCCTTTTTCCTTTTCCTAGAAAGGTGTGACTTTAAAATAACCCTGAATGTACCCGCCTGCATATCTGTATTTGTTTTGGATGTTTATTTTACTTGAATGTGGCTGTTTAGCCCTCACAGGAACTGCTTTGTGTACAGAAAAGGGTTTATTTTAATCTCTGAACCGAACCGACTAAACAAACAGAGACAGATCACATTGCAGGTGAGTGAGCAGCACTGTGGTTATCAAACCAGTCCGTCCCCACGTTATAGCCATTAAATTCAATTATACAACAAAAATTCAAGCGAGCCAAACAGTCTTCCACAGCTACCTTGAACAAATATCAACAAGGTTGGAGACAAAGTGTGTCTGTGTTGTGTTCTAGGGTTGACAGAGAGAGACTGTGAAATACTCACCAGCCGTGCCTTGGAGCTTGTAGCTGTAGCAGGTCTGTCCCTGTGGGGATTTGAAGATGGGTCTCTGGGCAGACGGGTTCTGTGTTGAGCGGGGATGGTTACCTGAGGGGCAGAGGAGCCACCACTGGGGGACTTGGGCCTGATAGGTGAGAGGCCTCTTAGGGAGGACGGATGTCTCTCTAGGGAGGGGGAGACATGACAACCTAGCAGAGACAGAGAGGAGGGTGGGGAGGGGTGACAGGGGCCAGGGGCCAGTTTATGACTAGGGGGCAGAGATGAGAGTGGTGGATGAGAGGGGTGGCAGGAGACAGCAGAAAGGTTATGCCTAGGGGAAGGGCAGCGAAGAGGAGACAGGTCCACTCTAGGGGATAGGGAATGAGCAGGAGACAGGTGATGAGATGGAGATAGGGCTGGGGCTGGAGATGAGGACAGGCGGTGAGATGGAGATGAGGACAGGCGATGAGAAGGAGATGAGGACAGGCGATGAGATGGAGATGAGGACAGGCGATGAGATGGAGATGAGGACAGGCAATGAGATGGAGATGAGGACAGGTGTTGAGATGGAGATGAGGACAGGCGATGAGATGGAGATGAGGACAGGTGTTGAGATGGAGATGAGGACAGGCGATGAGATGGAGATGGAGATTGGGCTGGAGATGAGGACAGGCGATGAGATGGAGATGGAGATGGAGATTGGGCTGGGGCTGGAGATGAGGGCAAGCAATGAGATGGAGATGAGGACAGGCGTTGAGATGGAGATGAGGACAGGCGATGAGATGGAGATGGAGATTGGGCTGGAGATGAGGACAGGCGATGAGATGGAGATGGAGATGGAGATTGGGCTGGGGCTGGAGATGAGGGCAAGCAATGAGATGGAGATGAGGACAGGCGTTGAGATGGAGATGAGGACAGGCGATGAGATGGAGATAGGGCTGGGGCTGGAGATGAGGACAGGCGATGAGATGGAGATGGAGATAGGGCTGGAGATGAGGACAGGCGATGAGATGGAGATGGAGATAGGGTTGGTGATGGACAGTGGCGTGGGGAGCGGTGACCAGCGCAGTCCAGGTGCCTCCTCCTGGAGAACAGAGCTCTCTTCTTGCTGGGGGAACCAGCAAGGTAACAGAGGCTTGGCTCCTGGGGCCTCTGAGGCTGGCTGGGCTGGCTTGACCCAGATGGTCTGGTCCTGTCCCGGTCTGGTGTGGTTCTGTTCTGGTTTGCGGGTTTGGGTGGCTTCAAGTGCCTTGTGGAGGAAGGGTCTTCATGGGACCAAGACTCCTCTTCACCATCATCATCTTCATCATCATACTCGTTGTCATCGTCGTCTTCTTCAGTTTCGCTGACGTCAGAGTGTTGGTGCTCGTCCTGTCCTGTTTCTGGCCAGACTAAGCAGTCTTCACTGCCTCCTGAGAGAAAGGGGGGGAGTATGAGGCAACACAACACAGCAAAGTATTATTGGATACAGTAAGAGGTAGACACAGCAACATAACATCATCTTACCTTCCTCAGCCTCTTCCAGGGAAGAGCCAGTCATTGGCCCGTCATGGCATTTCTTCCCATGGGCCTTGGACTTCATGTGTTTAGTCAGGTTCCCTGGAACAACAGAGAACCATCACATTACTATCCCGAGACATCACTAACAACACACTGGATGAACAGAGATGTTAACTCCAAGCAGGTCAGCAGTACCCTTTCCTTAAAAATCTATTTTATAAGTGAGACCTGATTCCAATAAGGCAGCAATTCCAGTACCTATCCACCTATCTATATCCACTAGAAAGTTGCAGTCCTGTGACTATCTGTAACCACAAGACAGCAGTCCTGTGACTATCAGTAACCACAAGGCAGCAGTCCTGTGCCTATCTGTAACACAACAAGGCAGCAGTCCTGTGACTATCTGTAACCACAAGACAGCAGTCCTGTGACTATCAGTAACCACAACAAGGCAGCAGTCCTGTGCCTATCTGTAACCACAACAAGGCAGCAGTCCTGTGTCTATCTGTAACCACAACAAGGCAGCAGTCCTGTGTCTATCTGTAACCACAACAAGGCAGCAGTCCTGTGCCTATCTGTAACCACAACAAGGCAGCAGTCCTGTGTCTATCTGTAACCACAACAAGGCAGCAGTGCTGTGAATATCTGTAACCACAACAAGGCAGCAGTCCTGTGTCTATCTGTAACCACAACAAGGCAGCAGTCCTGTGTCTATCTGTAACCACAACAAGGCAGCAGTCCTGTAATTATCTGTAACCCCAAGGCAGCAGTCCTGTCTATCCATAGCTCACCTTTGGTTTTGAAGGCAAAGTTGCAATGCTTGCAGATGTAGGGTCGTGAGTCAGTGTGCAGGCGGATGTGTTTACGCAGCATACTAGGCTTCTTACAGCGGATGCCACACTCCTCACACACATATCTGCCTCTGCCTCGACCCCGCACGTACACGTACTCCTCACTAGATCTGTAGCTAAAGGGACAAGAGAGAGAGAGAGATACTTTGAATATATGCAGTGTAGTGTCATTTTATTATGTATAGGTAATGCTACCACCGTAAACCTTGTGACTTGATGCTAGTGCTCTTTCAATAACATCTAGGAATGGAGAGGAACCTGAGTGAACAGAGTTCCAAAAGTTGTGATCTTTCGATATGAATCCCAGGTCCAATTTTTAGTGGTGAGTTAATTTCCATCCCTGATGAAACTACGGGCCATATGTCTGTAATAAGCATTGGTTCTTTATACTGTATATAGCACCTGCACACTGCTATAATGTTTCTATTTATCACTGTATCATTTTGGCTGGATAGGGGGTCCACCCGTCTGTGTGTGTGTGTGTGTGTGTGTGTGTGTGTGTGTGTGTGTGTGTGTGTGTGTGTGTGTGTGTGTGTGTGTGTGTGTGTGTGTGTGTGTGTGTGTGTGTGTGTGTGTGTGTGTGTGTGTGCGTGCGTGCGTGTGTGCGCGCTTCTAGCCTGGAATGTGTTCTGGTTTGGGGTTATAAAAGCCCCTCTGTGTGAAGCTGAAGTGGGGGCACTGCAGTGGCACTCTAACACCCATCACCACCCTCTCACACCACCATCACCCAACCCCAGTCCAAACACAGAGAGCCTGCGACATCAGCCGGGGTTTGGAATAGCCAGCCAATAAAAACACATGGTTTGGAACAGCCAGCCAATAAAAACAGACCAGAGAGGGAGGGAAACCCTGGGCTCAGACCAGCTGCTCCAAATAAACAGAAAATAAAACACCTTTCTATTAATAGGAACGGTAATTACAATGATAGCTAACATGCTTAACGGTGTGTGTGTGTGTGTGTGTGTGTGTGTGTGTGTGTGTGTGTGTGTGTGTGTGTGTGTGTGTGTGTGTGTGTGTGTGTGTGTGTGTGTGTGTGTGTGTGTGTGTGTGTGTGTGTGTGTGTGTGTGTGTGTGTGTGTATGTGTTGATAGTTACATGGAGCATGCCTTTTCTGGCTTGGACAGCCTGGGTGGCATTGATATTTGGCAGCATGGGCAGTGTACATAGGCTTATGGTTTGTGGCCTTCAGATTGCAGGCCTGCCTAAGAGTAGAGCAAAACCACTGTCTAGGTACTGCTCTGTTTCAGATGTTATGGGCAGCATAGCTGTGTGGCGGTGAATGAGCTTTTTGTTTCCTTATTAAGTGTCCTTGTATCAACAACCTTTGAAATGTTTGAATCCTATATGATGCAATATAATTTGTGTATTCAAATAAAGTATTTCAAATGTGTGTGAGTGTGTGTTTGTGTGTTGATGCATGAGTGTGTACGTGCCCACTGACAAAAAAAATCCCACGTCGAACTGATATACAGCATGTAAGCACATTGAGGGCCACCAACCCACTCGCAATTCATAGTTTATTCTGACACCCATTCATAGATCCTGCCCCTAGCTTTATCTTCAGCGAGACAGCCTACACTAAATCCTCCCTCACTCAGCCCTCACTCCCCCGTAATGTAGCCGTACGGAAAGTTCATTGTTTGACTTCCTCTGTCTTTCACTGCTTTTGTTTTATCATCCCTCACACACACCGGCCCCAACAGATGGAGTTGGTGGGCTCAGAGCTCCACACAGCGCAGCCGGGAAGAGAGATGAGTCATTCCCAGCTAGCACATTGGGTTTCTTGGAAGTTGTGGGAACGCATGTTTTTCGTTTCACATTGGTTGTGGGAACGAAGCCATACGTCTCCTGACCGGTAAAACTGGACGATTTTAAAACGTTCTGAGAACAGAAGTGGAAATTTCACCTCATCTGAGAACATTTTGCTCTGGTTCCTTGAAGTTTTTCATTAACACTCTGATAACGGAAATTATAGGTTATTTGGAGGTTTTTGAATAACATCCTTTCACTGAATGTTACAATACAATTTAATAACACACACTGCTAGTTAACTTTCTTAAACTCCAAGCACAGATAGGACACACGGAAATTAATTTCTTTAGACATCAATCATGCAAACACATACATTTGTTATTGTGACACAGCATCAGTGAGATTGGAACCCATTATCACACTGATATATAGTAGCATATCAATTGTATAAAATTGTGGAGTAACTACAATAGTGTTAATCCATCCTCAGTTTTCTTCCATCGCAGACATTAAACTAACTGTTTTAAAGTCACCATTGGCATCTTTAAAGAAACCATTGGTTTCCTTCCTCTCCGGCAACTGAGTTAGGAAGGACGCCTGTATCGTTGATGTGACTGGGTGTATTATTACACCAACCAAAGTGTAATTAATAACTTCACCATGCTCAGAGGGATATTTAATGACTGTTTAATGACTGTTTTTAACACATCTACCAATAGGTAGACATTTTGAAAAACAATTCAATTTTGACATTATGGGGTTTCGGATCAATTTAACACAACAAACAAAATGTGGGAAAAGTCAAGGGGTGTGAATACTTTCTGAAAGCACTGTTTTTATGCATAATCAATGAATATGGACAGTAGGTGGAAATAGAATAAAGACACTCTTCTTCTCTGTTCCTCTCAGCTCTTGAGACAACTCACTCTGTGTCGGAGGTAGAACGTCAAAATTAACACGACACCAATGGCAAAGCAACGCTTATAGTGGAGCTGAGGTGTAAAATAGCTAGACAAGCTACTCTAACTTGATTGATTGCCTGTAATGGCTTGGTAGTTATTTATGAGGTTGGGAGATTGGGAAACTATCTAGCTAGCTAGCTAAAGCCAACTTCATAAAATTGCTAGGTGGCTTTATTACAGAGAAAAAATACCACTGATATAATTATTTGATAAAACGTGGGCTTAAAATGAAGTTTAGTCATTAAAAACCCCTGTAGGTCTAAGCACTTAGATCACAATAGGAATTGTTTTAGGATGGTCATAAAATGTATCATTTAGCTATTTGATTTGGAATTTTAGAACCGCTGTAGGTATATTAGTTAGCTCAAATGGTTTGTTCTGGACAATCGGTTTTGTGGTTAAACCTCTTAGAAATTAGGACGTCTGCGTTAAAGAATTCAGACGACTGCAGTAAAGCTTGTGGATGCCGTAGAGAAAAACAAATGACCGTGTCATGTTGGTGTCGTCTCATCTTTCCTCGTATTAGTTTGTAGCTCAAACGATTTGAGGTTCTACAGGCGATTGTGACAATTTTCTATTCCGGATCCTCTCAAGTGTAGAAAAACACAGCTTTTACAAGCCCCCTATTATAGAATAGGCACAAACTTTATATCGACAGAAAGAAGGGATAAAGCTGTAGCCTCTGCAATACAGTTTATAATCAAAATGACATCACTGTGTGAGGCACAGGTGCATCAATAGACTCAAGGGGGTTTTAATTCATCTGAAACAAAAACTAAAAAGGACAGTGCTGGCAGGTCACGTGCCCTTGTGCCGCCTATCTGGTTCTGAGACGGAATGTATGTTTTTAAATAACATTCTTAGAACGTTCTATGAACAATTTGAGAACATGACTTTTAAATATAACCATGAGGAAACCTGTAAGAGACATTACGCTGAAGTACCAAAATTCCCACAGAAGAATGTTGTTTGTTAACTTCTCTGAACTAAACTCAGCAAAAAAAGAAACATCCCTTTCTTTCAAAGATAATTAGTAAAAATCCAAATAACTTTACAGATCTTCATTGTTAAGGGTTTAAACACTGTTTCCCATGCTTGTTCAATGAACCATAAACAATCAATGAACATGCACCTGTGGAACGGTGGAACAGCTTACAGACGGTAGGCAATTAAGGTCACAGTTATGAAAACTTAGGACACTAAAAAGGCCTACTGACTCTGAAAAACACCAAAAGAAAGATGACCAGGGTCCCTGCTCATCTGAGTGAACATACCTTAGGCATGCTGCAAGGAGGCATGAGAACTGCAGATGTGGCCAGGGCAATAAATTGCAATGTTCGCACAGTGAGATGCCTAAGACAATGCTACAGGGAGACAAGATGGACAGCTGATCGTCCTCGCAGTGGCAGACCACGTGTAACAACACCTACACAGGATTGGTACATCCGAACATTGCTCCTGCGGGACAGGTACAGGATACAACAACAACTGCCCGAGTTACACCAGGAATGCACAATCCCTCCATCAGTGCTCAGACTGTCCGCAATAGGCTGATTGAGGCTGGACTGAGGGCTTGTAGGTCTGTTTTAAGGCAGGTCCTCACCAGACATCACCGGCAACATCGTTGCCTACAAATCCACCGTTGCTGGATCATACAGGACTGGTAGCAAGTGCTCTTCACTGACGAGTGGCGGTTTTGTCTCACCAGGGGTGATGGTCGGATTCGCGTTTATCGGCGAAGGAATGAGCATTAAACTGAGACCTGTACTCTGGAGCGGGATCGATTTAGAGATGGAGGGTCCGTCATGGTCTGGCACGTGTGTCACAGCATCATAGGACTGAGCTTGTTGTCATTGCAGACAATCGCAACGCTGTGCATTACAGGGAAGACATCCTCCTTTCTTATGTGGTACCCTTCCTGCAGGCTCATCCTGTCATGACCCTCCAGCATTACAAATGCCACCAGCCATACTGCTCGTTCTGTGTGTGATTTCCTGCAAGACAGGGATGTCAGTGTTCTGCCATGGCCAGCGAAGAGCCTTGATCTCAATCCCATTGAGCACGTCTGGGAGCTGTTGGATCGGAGGGTGAGGGCTAGGGCCATTCCCCCCAGAAATGTCCGGGAACATGCAGGTGCCTTGGTGGAAGAGTGGGGTAACATCTCACAGCAAGAACTGGCAAATCTGGTGCAATCCATGAGGAGGAGATGCACTGTAGTACTTAATGCAGCTGCAACCACACCAGATACTGACTGTTACTTTTGATTTTGACCCCCCCCTTGTACAGGGACACATTATTCCATTTCTGTTAGTCACATGTCTGTGGTGGAACTTGTTCAATTTACGTCTCAGTTGTTGAATCTTGTTATCTTCATACAAATATTTACATGTTAAGTTTGCTGAAAATAAACGTAGTTGACAGTGAGTTGACGTTTCTAGTAGGAGGAGAATGTAGGAGAATGTTCCTAGAACATTTCCAAAATTGAAATGAAATGTAAACATGTTTGAACTTTTAGGAAATGTTCTGTTAAACGAAATACCAAGAAAATGTAGATTTTTGGGGGCTCAAATTCCTTATATGTGCTGAGAATATTCCAAAGCCAAGCAACTGTCCTGCTCCATTCCCAGAAAGTTGTGGGATAATCACGGCCATAGGACAACCACACTCTGACCAAGCTCTAAGAAACATATGGTTCTCGGAATGTTATGTGCTAGCTGGGTTGTGACTGATGAGAAGAAGGAGTCATGAAAAAATCAACAGGTTCCCAAGGGTACTCGGAAAGATGCAGAGGAACGCACAGATGGCACCTCAGTGGAACAATCACAGATAAGATAGAGGAGACCAAGGGTTCTCAGAAGTTTCACTTATGTCTGATTTATAACCCCAGTGTGATTCAATCTAGCTGTGTGGATTAGCGTAAATGAACATAGACTATTCACGGTGCTCTCAATCTCTCGCAGCTCTTTCTCTTATCTGACACATCCTACATAAGTCCCATTGTTAGTATCAAACAACACTTTCTTCATCTAGGTATATACCTTCCTCTCTCTCCTCTGAAAATAGTATCCCTCTTATGTTCTCTACAAATACAGTTGAATTCGGAAGTGTACATACACCTTGGCCTAATACATTTAAACTCAGTTTTTCACAATTCCTGACATTTAATCCTAGTAAAAATTCCCTGTCTTAGGTCAGTTAGGATCACCACTTCATTTTAAGAATGTGATATGTCAGAATAATAGTAGAGACAATGATTTATTTCAGCTTTTAATTCTTTCATCACATTCCCAGTGGGTCAGAAGTGTACATACACTCAATTAGTATTTGGTAACATTGCCTTTAAATTGTCTTGGGTCAAACATTTCGGGTAGACTTCCACAAGCTTCCACAATAATTTGGATGAATATTGGCCCATTCCTCCTGACAGAGCTGGTGTAACTGAGTCAGGTTTGTAAGCCTCCTTGCTCGCACACGCTTTTTCAGTTCTGCCCACAAATTTTCTATAGGATTGAGGTCAGGGCTTTGTGATGGCCACTGCAATACCTTGACTTTGTTGTCCTTAAGCCATTTTGCCACAACTTTGGAAGCATGCTTGGGGTCACTGTCCATTTGGAAGATCCATTTGAGACCAAGCTTTAACTTGGTGTCTTTAACTGATGTCTTGAGATGTTGCTTCAGTATGTACACTTAATAATTTTCCTCCCTTGTGATTTTTGTTTCATCAGACCAGAGGACGTTTCTCCAAAAAGTACGATCTTTCTCCCCATGTGCAGTTGCAAACCATAGTCTGGCTTTTTTATGGCGGTTTTGGAGCAGTGGCTTCTTCCTTGATGAGTGGCCTTTCAGGTTATGTTGATATAAGACTCATTTTACTGTGGATATAGATACTTTGTAACTGTTTCCTCCAGCATCTTCTCAAGGTCCTTTGCAGTTGTTCTTGGGATTGATTTGCACTTTTCGCACCAAAGTACGTTCATTTCTAGGATACAGAACACATCTCCTTCTTGAGTGGTATGACGGCTGCATGGTCCCATGGTGTTTATACTTGCGTACTATTGTTTGTACAGATGAATGTGGTACATTCAGGCGTTTGGAAATTGCTCCCAAGGATGAACCAGAGCATTTTATGGCTGATTTCTTTGATTGTCCCTTGATGTCAAGCAAAGAGGCACTGAATTTGAAGGTAGGCCTTGAAATACATCCACTATTGACTCAAATTATGTCAATTAGCCTATCAGAAGCTTCTAAAGCCATGACATAATTTTCTGGAATTTTTCAAGCTGTTTAAAGGCACAGTCAACTTAGTGTATGTAAACTTCTGACCCACTGGAATTGTGATACAGTGAATTATAAGTGAAATAATCTGTCTGTAAACAATTGTTGTAAAATGTAATTGTGTCATGCACAAAGTAGATGTCCTAACCGACAAGTAAAAACTATATTTTATTGACAAGGAATTTGTGGAGTGGTTGAAAAACAAGTTTTAATGACTCCAACCTAAGTGTATGTAAATTTCTGACTTCAACTGTAGATACATGATTTTTTGTGCATCTTCGTTCATGTGTAAGATCTCATTCATTCAATCAATCCCCATCTAAAATGGGAATGAAATCAGCCACTCCTCCCCTCTACAGCTGAATGACCAGAACCATTGACTGTGTTGGGTGTAACTGAGCCTCTACAGGGTACAGTAGAGGAAGCCGTGTAGTTGTTGGTCATTTCCTGGCTAGGGCCACTCAACAGACGGGCTCTGTTGGTGTAGTCAGACAGCCAACCCTTAGCCCCTCATGTCCTGCAGAGGGGAACGACAACACTTCCCAGCACGACACAATCGACACGGAGACCAAATACCCTCACTGTCTGTGACTAGTAGCTTACAGTACACATGTACCATGGTTTGCACTGTACAGAGACACACTTGTAAGGCTGAGTATAGTTTCTAATGTCTTTATGAATATAAAGCCAATGAAGCTTTGGATCTTTAAATTATGTTATATTGTGGAGTGCTATTTCAACTCTAAAATGTAATCAGTCATAGACTACTCACCCTCCCTCACAGATCCAGATTCGAGGTGGAGGTTCTCTGCATTTGCTGGTTGACTGGGTCTCTACTTCTTTTTCCTTCTCTTCCTTCTCTTCCTCCTCCTCTCGTTCTTTCTTTGGCTCCTTGTCCTCTGCGGACTGCTCTTGCTCTGTTGTCTCAACACGGTGGCTGTCGCCGGGCAGAGTGGCATGTACCTACACTCGAGAGAGACATGTAGGGCAAATTCACCAACCCTGCTCCAGCAACATCAGGCCAAGGAGACAGGGATGGGAAGAATTCATCATAACTTATATGTTTCAGTACTTATCTAAATTATACTGTAGCATTACAATTTACAATATTGACCTACACGCTTCAAATGAGAAGTAAGGCCAAAATGTAAGACTGTATTGGGTCAAAAACAAAATATAGTATGAAAGACTACAACACATAGTACAGTATGGGACAAGGTAAAATAACTACATACAGTACTTCCTATTTCACATTGGCCATTCTATGAGGAGGCCTCCAGTAAAGTCTACTTACCTCAGAAGGGCATGGCGTCTTCATGTCGGCAGGCTCTGGTGTGGTCTCTGCAGGGGTGGATGACATGGGAGACATGGTATAGATGGTGTAGCTGACCCTCTGCTTGCAGTCCAACAGGGACAGGGCTGTCTTGGTGGAGAGGCCTGGAGGGTTGGAGTCATACTCGCTGGTAGACCAGGAGGAGTACACTGAGGGCTGGTCAGTCGAGGTGGAGGGGTTTGGCTTGACGTAGTTCAGATAACACCAGCTGTGAGAGGTGGTGGACTGGAGGGTCGGATATGAAGGTCCTTCTGGACTTATCGGAGTACACACCCTCGGTAAACATGTTGGAATCTCAACCTTTTCTTCTTTTGTTGATGTTTCTGCGATTACGTTTCCTACACAACTCGCCTCTTCTTCCTCCTCCTTCACTCGTTTCTGCTGCTGTTTGGACTCAGGGCTGAAATCAACACTGTTTGAAGGGGATAACATGCGCTTGTAGCTTCCTGAGCCTGAAGATCTACAGCCCTCCTCAGACCACAACTGGCTGCCTGGGGGCAGAGGCAAAGCCAAGTGGTTGCCTGGAGGCAGAGTCAACTGGCTGACTGGTAGCAGAGTCTCAGACAACCTCTTAATGCTTACAGGCAGAGTCTTGACCAGGTGGCTGCTATGTTCAGACGTTGGGGTATTTCTATTGCCACTGTTTAATGCAGAACAAACAGGTTCCTGGGACCTAGATGTTGTGGTTTGGGACAGAGTGGTGTATATAGCACTGGCTAGGGTGTTGGTGTCTGCCTGTAGCCGGACTACTGCTACTGCTGGTGATATAGAGGGCCGGAGTAACTCTGGGCTGAGTGTGATGTTAGGGTGAGGGTGGAGGATCTGCGGAGGATGTGTTACAAACTCTGAAGGTCCATCATGACTGTGAGTTGGGACTGGAATCTCCAGCTTCAGGCCTGTGGATATTGGAAGGTAGTGGGCCCTAGCAATCCCTAATGGGCACTGGGTGGGGAGGGGGTGGGGAGGGTAGACAGGGCGGGGTTGGGCAGGGTGGATGTAGGTGTGGACAGGACGGAGGGAGATAATTACAGGCTTCCCTGAACAGAGAGGTGATGGGGCTACCCTCTGGAGGGGATCAGGAGATTCTACAGACTTCTGAGAGGGTAGAACTTCAAAGCAATGTCCAGTCAACGGAATACTTTGATCCAGTTTCCATTGTGAGGGAGGCTCTCCGCAAAGAGTTTGCACAGGGTTACAGGATGTAACGCCTGACAGAGGGGAACCAGCGGCCGAACTAAGGTGTTGAGGACCTGGATTTTGTCTAGATAAGGTGCTGGGACTCACAGGGTCAGGACTGGGGCTGCAGTGAGAAGGGTTGTTCACCTTTAGTGCTGTGTGTTTGGCAATAATGCAGGAACTGGGATTCTGCTTCAGTTCTGCAGGTTTGGCAGGCTGCTCCTCCTCCTCCTCTGGGTCCCTGACCGGAGTGTGTCTCATGAGGAGACATTTGCGTCTGTCTCTCCAGCCGGCCGCAGAGCGCTCAGGGGACAAACTGCTGTAGTCAAAGGACTTGCTCCGCATCTCCGACATCGCCATCAGGACAGACTGCTGCTGTGGGTCGTGAGGTGCTTGCTCTGAGGCCGACCGCCGCATCTCCCTTTTGTGATGATGCAGCCCTGGGACGGTCAACATGTTAGGCGCCCTGGACCTCCTCAATGGTATCCCAGCCAGGGTCTCCATTTCTCCGGGTCTGGTGGACTCCTCAAAGGATGCAGAGCGGCTAGATGCGTGGGATGCGCAACTGTCCTGGCTGGGGCTGCGAGGCAGGGAGATGGAGTCAAAGCTGGACATGGACTCCCCTGAAGACTGGGCGGCCTCGGCAAGGCGAATTCGTTTCTTCTTCGGGGGCAGCTTCTCGATGGGGACCCCAGACAGGGTGAGGCTCCTCTGTGGCCACTGGAACTCCTCTGTCCTCTTGGTCTGTTTAGGCATTATGGAGGCCATTTCTGACTGTGTCTGACCAGACTCAATAACATTGGTGTTGGAATCCTCAGTGATGAATATCTCAGGGACCTGAACATTGCGTTGGCGCACCAGTTTGCGAGGTGTTGGTTTGGACGAGTGTTCCTGCAGTTGTTTTTGAGACGCATCCTCATGAGATGGGAATTGAATATGTGCCTCCTCTTTACCTTGACTCTCTGTAAACAAAGTGTCCTGTTTCTCAAATGAACTAGTATGTTGAATCACTGAGAAACCTTTCGATGTCCCTCCCCAATCCTGCTCTAATCGTGACCATGATTTTCTATTGCACGCTACGCTTCTTTCGTCTCTGCCTTGCACCAACGTGGACAAGGTGGGTATGGAGACAGGAGAGGATGGATCATCAGATTCAAAACTCTCCTCTTTCCTTCTCTTGCGCATTGCCAAAACCCCTGGTCTGTTGATCGGATAGTGTATCAACTGTGAACGGTCCAGCTGGCATATTGTTGTACCAAGACTCTCTTGGGGAAGTCGTGCTATACACAGACTTCTCTTGTGTGCCTTATAACCTTCCCAGTTCTTACATCCAACGCCACAGGTCTCACACTCGTACGGCTCTGGTTGACATTGTTTATGGTCAGGAGGCACGATGGACATATTGTGATTGTAGAGCGTGTTGGAGCTACTGTGTAAACTATGTTCCTCTTTATTGAATTCAGCACCTAGTTCGATAGCAGGCTGGCGTCGTAGCATCCCAATGTGGCGAGACTGTGTTTCAGACCGTTCATCAAAAGATTGGCTAAGGCGGAAGTTTCGTGGACAGGCGCCAGAGGAGGCATCAGTAGAACTAGCAGCAGAGGGCATAGAGAGGCTTCTCAGAAGAGGAGCCATGGAAGTGGATGTCTGGCCTGCCGTTGAATCCACGTGTAGTGACTGGTGATGATGAAACTTCTCACACGGAACACCCATAGTGATGGAACCACTGCTCTTAAAGCCTGGGTCTCCAGGGTTGTTGGTGCTGTGGTGGACTACAGGCGACTCTTTCAGAGATAAAGAAACCTTAGACTCTGTGCTACTTCTCCTAGACAGAGAGAACCTCCTGGGCTTGACGCTGTCGATCTTACTTGTGTCCACAACAGCCTCATTGATGGTGATGAGGTTGGTGATGTGGTCAATGACCTGCTTCTTGGGCACTGTGAATGGGATGCTCTTCTCCTGCTGTCCCTGGCTTCCAGAAGGCTGCTGGTCCTGATGCCGGGACATCCTCTGGAGGTGGCCCAGACGGCCATATTTCCCCAGGATGATCTCTGCATAGCTTTTGGCACTTTTGGTTACGTTGGGTGGGCTGTCCTGTGACTGCTCAGTGCTCTCAGAACGAGAGAAATAGCCAGACTCTGTGCTGCCTCTACTCCCCATACCCATCGAGGAACTGATCGAGTCAGACGAGCCTAGAGGGCCACGTTTCCCTCGGCTCAAACGCATGGCCAGCCTCTTCTTGACGGCGTAGGAATTGTCCATCCCGCTGGACTGCTCTGTGGACCTCTCAGTGTCTTCATGGGTCTTCTCATTGGCTACACTGCCTTGTCTCTCCATGTTGGAAGAAGCAGCAGACAACGGCTGTCTAGTTTCGTCTTCTGACTCTGGAACCGGTTCTTCTAAAGCACTGGGCTCTCCAGAGGCGAGGCCGGCCTTCACCCTGTGGGTATGGGACTTCCGGTGCTTGTAGAGGTTGCTCTTGGTCTTGAAAGAAAATCCGCAGGGAGCACAAGGGTAGGGCCTCTCTCCGGTGTGGGAGCGGATGTGTTTCTGCAGGACGCTGGGCTTGGCACAGGCACGGCCACAGTAAGAGCACACATATTTCCCAGGTTTTCCAGGCTTACGCTCCCGTTTCTGCTTTAGGGTGCCCTCCTGGTTCTCCTCTGTGTCAGGAGCCTCTGTAGACTGGGTGGAGGTGGATGATGAGGAGGGATTCGCCCTGGTCCCGCCAGACGAGGTCCGAGCCACTCTGGTTGGTGTTGCCTCTGCCTTTGCATGCTTACCATCCTCTGCCGGAGGGGTGTCGGAATCAACGCTTTGCCTCTGATGTCTGAGACGCTTGCGCTCCCGCTTATTAGGCAGTTTGTGATGCTGTCCATGGTGTTGCTGTTGTTGTTGTTGAGGGCCTCCTTGTTTGGAGCGAGTCTGTTGTGTCTGCGGTTCATGGTTTTGGGAGGAGGGAGATTTGGGAGGCTGAGGGTCTGGGAGAGGCAGAGCAGACTCTCCTGGTTGAGGCTGGTCGTGAACTCCGGACTGCTCCCCAGTTGGCAAGCAGCTATGGCTGTGCAACGCCTCCATAAAACGGAACAACAACCTCAGGTAGACACCTGGGACCCCTCCGACTGAGCCTGAGACAGGCCACACAGGTCAAGCCTATTCATTTAACAGACTCTGGGATTGATGTATGATGAGTATTTTGTTCCTTAGTTATATCTGACTTATACTGGCTTTCAGGCTGTCTGTAGTCATACTTAGTACTTACTCAGGTCAAGCCATTCATTTAACGGATGCTGGGCAACAACTGTGATTTGTCATGCGGTGATAGGGAACTTTTCCATCCTGAGCCAATGAAGCCACCCATCCTGGAGCTCTGTTGGCTCCCAGAGTCAACAACTCTGTCCCCTGAGCTTCCGAGGCAGGCCTGTCAGATAGTCCTGTTTTCAGGTATTCAGATACTGGGTTTAACCCGTTCTTGTGTCAGTTCTTGTGCCTTCAGGTTTTCAGATCCAGTTTTCAGGACTTTTGGTTGGATGTCTGTGTCCTCTGGTTCACTCCAGAAGATCTAAAAGAAGAAAAAGAAAAGATCAGATTACTGACAGACCCACCTGAGGGGTAGTCTCTATCTTTCCTTCCTTCTGTCTTTCACACGCACACACACACACACACACACACACACACACACACACACACACACACACACACACACACACACACACACACACACACACACACACACACACACACACACACACACACACACACACACACACACACACACACACACAAAATGAAATGACATCATGGAGACAGATGGCAGTCTCTCTCTGCCCACTATGATCTAAAAACATTATCGTTGAAGGGAGGGAACCAAACAGCTAAAAAGCAAGGTTGTCATCACTGTTATTTCTTCAAGATGGTTGAACAAGTTGGAAACAAAACTTGGGAGTTTGGTCATATTAAAGGGGCACATTTCTCATAGCGACCAGTTTCAGTTGCACTTTGTTAACAACAAAACACATTGGCATGATATAAAAATTCAAAAACATACACCTAAAATGTAGGTGTTAGTTACCAACAGTGATTTGGAATCTGGTTACATCAACTAACATCTCATTGACCTGACTATTATGAAGAAAAACACTCCAAGTCAAAGCATCCATTTTCAGATTCTGCAACTAATAACCCCTTGAATAGTTCCCAATCAGCCGTGTACATTGCACATTGCTCAATCATAAGCTACTATGTGTTTCTCAGGGATCACACTCCTAAGACAAGGGAGACTGATGTTTCCTCTTGATTGCCCAACTCATGAACCCAGAAGAGCCAATAGTTTCATTCATCCAGACTCCCCAAAAGTCTCCCAAATCCCTGCTGCTTACGCTAGCTAAAAAGAATTAGGCCAAATGCAAATGTTGTAGTCTGCAGCGAGACACCGCCATAAGACAACACCAACACCTCTCCCATTGGGGAGTGGGTTACGTCATTCAGCTGGGAAGAAAATATACTCCGGCATCTAGTCAAATAACCATCTACAATAACACATGTGGGTTCTTATTTCTCCTTATTCCGCCTTTTCACTGTCAAACAAGCAGACTTCTCTAATGACAGCAATTCACTGAAAGCCCATTAAGTAATATACATTTCACCAAATAATGTTCTTTAAAACATTTTTATTTTTATACATTAAATGGCTCCAACACTATAACTGTCTAAACCCAGGCAGCCAAATACAAACAATCTTTGCCATCTTAGCTTCTCTGTTTCTCATGAGGATAATATACAAGGTGACACTGTGCAGAATCCAATATGGGAGGAAATAAACTGACTACTTTCTCTGCCCCAACATACTACACTGTAGCAACAACCCAGTCATCCCATACACTAGGTGTGTTCTAATATCCACACAACCGTACCACCTAGAATGCATGCCCAATACATTGCTTCATACTAGGAAGTATGCTAGGATGGTATTTGAACAGAGCCACTGACCAGTTGGTTGCAGCCTGCACCAAAGTTCCTCTGGAAGAGGACAAAACCACAGGAGGAGCAAGCTGCTGGTCAATGTAAAACAACTGATAACATGTTGAGCACAGTGATAAACTGAGTAAATAACTACCCAGTTTTTTGGTCAGTCATTTTACTTCTGTTTCCAAATGCCCTTAAGAGAGGACAGTACATCTGTATGGACGTTCAGTGTGTTAGGTGTTCCTCTGACGTGCAAAATCAGTGTCCAACCTCTACAGTGCATTTCAAGAGTGGATGATGGAATGTAGGTCAGACAGATACTGTACTGCAGGTGGACTAAGAGACTACAAAACAGTCACATGAGGAGACACAACCATTATAGAAGCCAACACTGTATATTTACTGTAGAATAGTAGAGCTTTCTACAGTAAGATATTCATTTACACTTTGAGACAGAGGTGACATTATTCTGTTAAATCTGAAACAAGTGTTAACAGTGCAAATTGTCAAA
This sequence comes from Oncorhynchus masou masou, assembly GCF_036934945.1. Lineage (NCBI taxonomy): Eukaryota > Metazoa > Chordata > Actinopteri > Salmoniformes > Salmonidae > Oncorhynchus > Oncorhynchus masou. Next base: position 28,894,363 of record NC_088223.1, on the reverse strand, counting down.
AAGTGGAGTGTGTTCATTGTGTGTATACATTTTGCATGCCGTAAAACTGTGTGTCGTCAGGTGTTGGCATCTCACAGTTTATTGCCTGGGCTCAGAGAAGCAGGTCATTGTCCATATTATGCTTGTTGTAGGCAGCAGCAAACATCCTGATCTACCTGATATTCAATCTACACTGAACAAAACTATAAATGTAACATGTAGAGTGGTGGTCCCATGTTTCATGACCTGAAATAAAACATCCCAGAAAGGTTCTATACGGACAAAATCTTATTTCTCTCAAATGCTGTGCATAAATTTGATTACATCTCTGTTAGCGTGCATTTCACCTTTGCCAAGATAATCCATCCACCTGACATGTGTGGCATATCAAGACAGCATTCTCATGACACAGGTGCACCTTGTGCTGGGGACAATAAAAGGCCACTCTAAAATGTGTAGTTCTGTCACACAACACAATGCCACGGATGTCTCAGTTTTGAGGGAGCATGCAACTGGCATGCTGACTGCAGAAATGTCCACCATAGCTGTTGCCAGAGAATATAATGTTAATTTCTCTACCATAAGCTGCCTCCAACATATTTTCTGAGAATTTGTCAGTACGTCCAACCGGCCTCACAACCGCAAACCATGTGTATGCGTTGTGTGGGCGAGCGGTGTGCTGATGTCAACGTTGTGAACAGTGCCCCATGGTGGCGGTGGGGTTATGGTATGAGTAGGCATAAGCAATGGACAACAAACACAATTGCATTTTATCGATGGCAATTTGAATGCACAGAGATACCGTGACCAGATCCTGAGGCCCATTGTCGTGCCATTCATCCACAGCCATCACTTCATGTGTCAGCATGATAAGCACTGCCCCATGCCCAAAGATCTGTACACAATTGCTGGAAGCTGAAAATGTTCCAGTTCTTCCATGGCCTGCATACTCACCAGACATGTCACTTATTGAGCATGTTTGGGATGCTCTGGATCGAAGTGTTCGACAATGTGTTTCAGCTCCCGCCAATATCCAGCAACTTCACACAGCCATTGAAGAAGAGTGGGACAACATGTCACAGGCCACAATCAGCAGCCTGATCAACTATGCGAAGGAGATGTGTCGCGCAGCATGAGGCAAATGGTGGTCACACCATATACTGGCTGGGTTTCTGATCAACGCCCCTACCTTTTTTTAAAGGAATCTTAACAGATACATATCTGTATTCCCAGTCATGTGAAATCCATTGATTAGGGCCAAATGAATTTATTTATTTCCTTATATGAACCGTAACCGTAAATCTTTGAAATTGTTGCATGTTAAGTTTATATTTTTGTTCAGTATAATATCTCACACAATCCTTAAACACCATAACACACAGCCATATCTGCACAAGAGGGAACCAGATTTTCTGATATCTCATTCAAACACTAGAAATGGCATCTCATTCTCAAGGATAGTAAACTTGGTTAGTACCACTACCTAGTCTCCTACATATTCAAATCATATTTCAACCCCCCCCAAAAAATGACCAAACTGAATTTGTTTTAGTTAAAAACACTTTTTTAAAAACACAGTAAACGTCCCTCTTCTCGTACCTATATGCACCCAGTGGTGGTTGCTATGGTGACGCCCCTAAACCACGCAGAGCGACAGCAGATGGAGGGAAGGAGAGCTAAATATATCTCCCAGCATCATCGTTGAGAAAGGGAGAGAGAGAGATGGAAAGAGAGAGAAAGACAGATGGAAAGGGAAAGAGAGAGAGGGAAAGGGATGGAGAGATAGACAGAGAGAGGGCGAGAGAGAGAGCTGGAAAGAGAAAGAGGGAGAGAGAGAGAGAAATCCAATTGAGACGCTTCCCTCCCACAAAGCGTATCTTTTTGGACAAATAAATGTACAAATCCAAAAATCAATACCTGGCTTTAAATTGCCGCTCAACAGACATGTATCCCACCAGAAGAGAAACTGAGAATATGATCCAGTTCTTGAGATGACAACGAAGAATTAAGAAACCATAGTAAATACAAAATGTAATATCTAAATTTCAAAATACATTTTGACAATCAAGAATTTACAACATAATTCAACAGCATTAACAACACTGTGCACAGATACTCTGCGAAACGACCTTGCCCAAAAAAAAATCATTTTGTTAATTGTGTCACCAAACTCATTGTAATGGCTTATGTAACAATACTTTTTTTCCAATAACAACATGAAACATCTCTTTGTCTCTCTTTCTCTCTCCCTCCATCACTCTCACATAGGGCTGGGCGGTATACCGTATTGTAATGAAATAGCAGGGAGCAGGTCTCAAACCCACGACCTTCTAGCACGAGGACGGGAGCGCTATCGAGCGGCAGATAAACCCAGGGTCGTTACAGTATTTGACGATATACCGGTATTGATGCACGGACCGGTTTGGGGTTTTATTTTACCTTTTATAATGGTATTTGAATGTTTGGTTTGTTAAATGTGATATGCTGTGTGTACCATCCCTTTTTATGCTACTTGAGTCATTCCTCTCTGCTCTCTCTCCATTCCGCTTTCCACACAAACCTAGCCCCGCCCTGTCACTCAAGGATTTGGTTTGTTGTGGCGTGACCAGGAGACACTTGTGTTCAAACTGCGTGGTCAATGCAGCACATGAAACAATGTTGATGACAAAGATGTTGTATCTACTTGCTTCTTAATATAAATATTGCTAAAGTTTTAGCTAAATCATATTAGCCACTAATGCTAATCGTTAGTTAGCTGGCTAGCTAGCTAATAAATATGCTGAGTCAGAGCAAACGTAGCTAGCTAATACAGCCTGATATCAGTGCTGGTGTAGGCCTAAATCAGCATGTTGTTTGTGCAACAGTATCTTTTAAATCAAAGAGGAATAGGCGAAGCATGAATATGTTGGCTAGATGAAGAAACATTTAATGTAGCCAAGGATTATAGGGTCCACTAGGAAACACTGATCATCACTTGGTTCCTACCCTGCAACAATCAAATCAAATGTTATTAGTCACCTAGGCCGAATACAACAGTGAAATGCTCCCAAACCTTAACCAACAATGCAGTTAAGAAAGGTTAGGTGTTAAGAAAGTATTTACTAAAAATAACTCTTCCATGGCATTCGATTTCTATGATTCCAATAGTTCACCCAAGTGTTTTAATCTAAATCACAATTGCAACATTTGTTGAAAGAAAATGACCTTGTTTTGCTGCCCATAACATACAGCCCTATGTGGCAGTGTGGACATTATCTCAAATGAGTGCAGGAAATTATTTTAAGTTGAAGTTGAATTAAACAGTATAAAACAATCAGAATGGAGAAAGACCCATTGAAATCATTTAGAATATATGTGTTGCCACACTAGGGTCACACACCACTCATAAAACAAATGTAAAACTTTTATTATGCAAAAACATAAAATACTGTCCAATAATTTCATACCGTCAAACATTTGAAAAATACTGTGATATGATATTTTGGCCACATTGTCCGCTCACAGACAATGTATTATTTCAAGATGTAATGTCACTTTTTTCAATCTGCCAGTTCTCTCTTTTTTTCTCTTTCTTGCTCTCTCCCCCTCTTTCTATCTTGTTCTCCCTCTCTCTTTCTCTCTCCCCTCTTACATTATCTCAGGAACAGTATTAGCAGGACATTGAGTCAGAAACTGACCACAGCTTCATCAGCAGTCTGTCAGAAAGACAGAAGTAGAGCCCTGGGGCCATCACACACACACATGCAATGCTGACATTCCTAGGGCTGTGAGTGTGTGTGTGTGTGTGTGTGTGTGTGTGTGTGTGTGTGTGTGTGTGTGTGTGTGTGTGTGTGTGTGTGTGTGTGTGTGTGTGTGTGTGTGTGTGTGTGTGTGTGTGTGTGTGTGTGTGTGTGTGTGTGTGTGTGTGTGTGTGTGTGTGTGTACCAATAACCAGGCAATAATCTAGTAAATTAACAATGTGGAATAAAACAGTTATCAACAGTAAAAGGTTAGAGGATATCAATGTCCATTACCTGGAGGCAGGTGGTTTTCCCTCCACATCTGACAGAAAGAGGGTAAGTAAGAGATGCGGCAAGAGAGCGAGAGCAAGTGAGAAGGGTAATTGAAACACCACTCTACTCTACGTGCACTGAGAGAGACCACTCTATTCTACGTGCACTGAGACACCACTCTACTCTACGTGCAGAGAGACACCACTCTACAGTAAGTGCACTGAGAGACACCACTCTACTGTATGTGCACTGAGACACCACTCTACTCTATGCACTGAGACACCACTCTACTCTGTGCACTGAGACACCACTCTACTCTGTGCACTGAGACACCCCTCTACTCTATGTGCACTGAGAGACACCACTCTATTCTACGTGAACTGAGACACCACTCTACTCTACGTGCACTGAGAGACACCACTCTATTCGACGTGCACTGAGACACCACTCTACTCTACGTGCACTGAGAGACATCACTCTACTGTACGTGCACTGATACACCACTCTACTCTACGTGCACTGAGACACCACTCTACTCTGTGCACTGAGAGACACCACTCTACTCTGTGCACTGAGACACCACTCTATTCGGTGCACTGAGAGACACCACTCTACTCTGTGCACTAAGAGACACCACTCTACTGTACGTGCACTAAGACAGCACTCTACACTACGTGTACTGAGAGACACCACTCTATTGTACGTGCAGTGAGATACCACTCTACGTGCACCGAGACACCACTCTACTCCACGTGCCCCCGAGACACCACTCTACTCCACGTGCACTGAGAGACACCACTCTACTCTGTGCACTGAGAGACACCACTCTACTCTGTGCACTGAGAGACACCACTCTACTCTGTGCACTGAGAGACACCACTCTACTCTACGTGCACTGAGACACCACTCTACTGTACGTGCACTAAGACACCACTCTACTCTACGTGTACTGAGAGACACCACTCTACTGTACGTGCAGTGAGACACCACTCTACTCTACGTGCACCGAGACACCACTCTACTCCACGTGCACTGAGAGACACCACTCTACTCTGTGCACTGAGAGACACCACTCTACTCTGTGCACTGAGAGACAACACTCTACGTGTACTAAGAGACAACACTCTACGTGTACTAAGAGACACCACTCTACTGTACGTGCACTAAGACACCACTCTACACTACGTGTACTGAGAGACACCACTCTACTGTACGTGCACTAAGACACCACTCTACTCTACGTGCACTGAGAGACACTACTCTACTGTACGTGCACTGAGAGACACCACTCTACGTGCACTGAGACACCACTCTACTCTGTGCACTGCGAGACACCACTCTACTCTGTGCACTGAGAGACACCACTCTACACTGTGCACTGAGAGACACCACTCTACTGTACGTGCACTGAGACACCACTCTACTCTGTGCACTGAGCTGACAAATAGTTTGTTTATTACGCTTGTCTTTCGGTCTGTGTATGAATGTGCAGGAGGGATCTCTCTCTCTCCAATGTAAGGGTCTTGATTTGCCATGGGAAACATATGTTTAACATTGCAAAGAAAAGTGAAAATGAAATACAGTGACTTGCGAAAGTATTCGGTCCCCTTGAACTTTGCGACCTTTTGCCACATTTCAGGCTTCAAACATAAAGATATAAAACTGTATTTTTTTGTGAAGAATCAACAACAAGTGGGACACAATCATGAAGTGGAACGACATTTATTGGATATTTCAAACTTTTTTAACAAATCAAAAACTGAAAAATTGGGCGTGCAAAATTATTCAGCCCCCTTATGTTACTACTTTGTAGCGCCACCTTTTGCTGCGATTACAGCTGTAAGTCGCTTGGGGTATGTCTCTATCAGTTTTGCACATCGAGAGACTGAAATTTTTCCCATTCCTCCTTGCAAAACAGCTCGAGCTCAGTGAGGTTGGATGGAGAGCATTTGTGAAAAGCAGTTTTCAGTTCTTTCCACAGATTCTCGATTGGATTCAGGTCTGGACTTTGACTTGGCCATTCTCACACCTGGATATGTTTATTTTTGAACCATTCCATTGTAGATTTTGCTTTATGTTTTGGATCATTGTCTTGTTGGAAGACAAATCTCCGTCCCAGTCTCAGGTCTTTTGCAGACTCCATCAGGTTTTCTTCCAGAATGGTCATGTATTTGGCTCCATCCATCTTCCCATAAATTTGAACCATCTTCCCTGTCCCTGCTGAAGAAAAGCAGGCCAAAACCATGATGCTGCCACCACCATGTTTGACAGTGGGGATGGTGTGTAGAGGGTGATGAGCTGTGTTGCTTTTACGCCAAACATAACTTTTTGCATTGTTGCCAAAAAGTTCAATTTTGGTTTCATCTGACCAGAGCACCTTCTTCCACATGTTTGGTGTGGCTCCCAGGTGGCTTGTGGCAAACTTTAAACAACACTTTTTATGGATATCTTTAAGAAATGGCTTTCTTCTTGACACTCTTCCATAAAGGCCAGATTTGTGCAATATACGACTGATTGTTGTCCTATGGACAGAGTCTCCCACCTCAGCTGTAGATCTCTGCAGTTCATCCAGAGTGATCATGGGCCTCTTGGCTGCATCTCTGATCAGTCTTCTCCTTGTATGAGCTGAAAGTTTAGAGGGACGGCCAGGTCTTGGTAGATTTGCAGTGGTCTGATACTCCTTCCATTTCAATATTATCACTTGCACAGTGCTCCTTGGGATGTTTAAAGCTTGGGAAATCTTTTTGAATCCAAATCCGGCTTTAAACTTCTTCACAACAGTATCTCGGAACCTGCCTGGTGTGTTCCTTGTTCTTCATGATGCTCTCTACGCTTTTAACGGACCTCTGAGACTATCACAGTGCAGGTGCATTTATACGGAGACTTGATTACACACAGGTGGATTGTATTTTTCATCATTTGTCATTTAGGTCAACATTGGATCATTCAGAGATCCTCACTGAACTTCTGGAGAGAGTTTGCTGCACTGAAAGTAAAGAGGCTGAATAATTTTGCACGCCCAATTTTTCAGTTTTTGATTTGTTAAAAAAGTTTGAAACCGGGATCCTCATCTCTCCCAAGTGGTCATTCTCTCTTTCTCCCCTTACCCATCTGTCTATCGCCTCCTTTGAATTCCATGCTGTCACAGTTACCAGCCCTTTCAAGCTTAACATCCTTATCATTTATCGCCCTCCAGGTTCCCTCGGAGAGTTCATCAATGAGCTTGATGCCTTGATAAGCTCCTTTCCTGAGGACGGCTCACCTCTCACAGTCCTGGGCGACTTTAACCTCCCCACGTCTACCTTTGACTCATTCCTCTCTGCCTCCTTCTTTCCACTCCTCTCCTCTTTTGACCTCACCCTCTCACCTTCCCCCCTACTCACAAGGCAGGCAATACGCTCGACCTCATCTTTACTAGATGCTGTTCTTCCACTAACCTCATTGCAACTCCCTCCAAGTCTCCGACCACTACCTTGTATCCTTTTCCCTCTCGCTCTCATCCAACACTTCCCACACTGCCCCTACTCGGATGGTATTGCGCCGTCCCAACCTTCGCTCTCTCTCCCCGCTACTCTCTCCTCTTCCATCCTATCATCTCTTCCCTCTGCTCAAACCTTCTCCAACCTATCTCCTGATTCTGCCTCCTCAACCCTCCTCTCTTCCCTTTCTGCATCCTTTGAATCTCTATGTCCCCTATCCTCCAGGCCGGCTCGGTCCTCCCCTCCCGCTCCGTGGCTCGACGACTCATTGCGAGCTCACAGAACAGTGCTCCGGGCAGCCGAGCGGAAATGGAGGAAAACTCGCCTCCCTGCGGACCTGGCATCCTTTCACTCCCTCCTCTCTACATTTTCCTCCTCTGTCTCTGCTGCTAAAGCCACTTTCTACCACTCTAAATTCCAAGCATCTGCCTCTAACCCTAGGAAGCTCTTTGCCACCTTCTCCTCCCTCCTGAATCCTCCTCCCCCCCCCCCCTCCTCCCTCTCTGCAGATGACTTCGTCAACCATTTTGAAAAGAAGGTCGACGACATCCGATCCTCGTTTGCTAAGTCAAACGACACCGCTGGTTCTGCTCACACTGCCCTACCCTGTGCTCTGACCTCTTTCTCCCCTCTCTCTCCAGATGAAATCTCGCTTCTTGTGACGGCCGGCCGCCCAACAACCTGCCCGCTTGACCCTATCCCCTCCTCTCTTCTCCAGACCATTTCCGGAGACCTTCTCCCTTACCTCACCTCGCTCATCAACTCATCCCTGACCGCTGGCTACGTCCCTTCCGTCTTCAAGAGAGTGAGAGTTGCACCCCTTCTGAAAAAACCTACACTCGATCCCTCCGATGTCAACAACTACAGACCAGTATCCCTTCTTTCTTTTCTCTCCAAAACTCTTGAACGTGCCGTCCTTGGCCAGCTCTCCCGCTATCTCTCTCAGAATGACCTTCTTGATCCAAATCAGTCAGGTTTCAAGACTAGTCATTCAACTGAGACTGCTCTTCTCTGTATCACGGAGGCGCTCCGCACTGCTAAAGCTAACTCTCTCTCCTCTGCTCTCATCCTTCTAGACCTATCGGCTGCCTTCGATACTGTGAACCATCAGATCCTCCTCTCCACCCTCTCCGAGTTGGGCATCTCCGGCGCGGCCCACACTTGGATTGCGTCCTACCTGACAGGTCGCTCCTACCAGGTGGCGTGGCGAGAATCTGTCTCCTCGCCACGCGCTCTCACCACTGGTGTCCCCCAGGGCTCTGTTCTAGGCCCTCTCCTATTCTCGCTATACACCAAGTCACTTGGCTCTGTCATAACCTCACATGGTCTCTCCTATCATTGCTATGCAGACGACACACAATTAATCTTCTCCTTTCCCCTTCTGATGACCAGGTGGCGAATCGCATCTCTGCATGTCTGGCAGACATATCAGTGTGGATGACGGATCACCACCTCAAGCTGAACCTCGGCAAGACGGAGCTGCTCTTCCTCCCGGGGAAGGACTGCCCGTTCCATGATCTCGCCATCACGGTTGACAACTCCATTGTGTCCTCCTCCCAGAGCGCTAAGAACCTTGGCGTGATCCTGGACAACACCCTGTCGTTCTCAACCAACATCATGGCGGTGGCCCGTTCCTGTAGGTTCATGCTCTACAACATCCGCAGAGTACGACCCTGCCTCACACAGGAAGCGGCGCAGGTCCTAATCCAGGCACTTGTCATCTCCCGTCTGGATTACTGCAACTCGCTGTTGGCTGGGCTCCCTGCCTGTGCCATTAAACCCCTACAACTCATCCAGAACGCCGCAGCCCGTCTGGTGTTCAACCTTCCCAAGTTCTCTCACGTCACCCCGCTCCTCCGCTCTCTCCACTGGCTTCCAGTTGAAGCTCGCATCCGCTACAAGACCATGGTGCTTGCCTACGGAGCTGTGAGGGGAACGGCACCGCAGTACCTCCAGGCTCTGATCAGGCCCTACACCCAAACAAGGGCACTGCGTTCATCCACCTCTGGCCTGCTCGCCTCCCTACCAATGAGGAAGTACAGTTCCCGCTCAGCCCAGTCAAAACTGTTCGCTGCTCTGGCCCCCCAATGGTGGAACAAACTCCCTCACGACGCCAGGACAGCAGAGTCAATCACCACCTTCCGGAGACACCTGAAACCCCACCTCTTCAAGGAATACCTAGGATAGGATAAGTAATCCTTCTCACCCCCCTTAAATGATTTAGATGCACTATTGTAAGTGGCTGTTCCACTGGATGTCAGAAGGTGAATTCACCAATTTGTAAGTCGCTCTGGATAAGAGCGTCTGCTAAATGACTTAAATGTAAATGTAAATGTAAATATCCAATAAATGTCATTCCACTTCATGATTGTGTCCCACTTGTTGTTGATTCTTCACAAAAAAATACAGTTTTATATCTTTGTGTTTGAAGCCTGAAATGTGGCAAAAGGTCGCAAAGTTCAAGGGGGCGAATACTTTCGCAAGGCACTGTATATAATAAAAATGAACAGTAAACATTACACTCACAAAAGTTCCAAAGGAATATAGATATTTCTAATGTCATATTATGGCTACATACAGTGTTGTAACGATGTGCAAATAATTCAAGTACAAAAGGGAAAATAAATAAACATAAATATGGGTTGTAATTACAATGGTGTTTGTTCTTCACTAGTTGCCCTTTTCTTTAGGCAACAAGTCACAAATCTTGCTGCAGTAATTGCACACTGTAGCATTTCACCCAATAGATATGGCAGTTGATCGAAATTGGATTTATTTTTGAATTCTTTGTGTAATCTGAGGTAAGTACAGTTTGCCAGTATAGCGTTTGGACACACTATGTTCTACATTGTAGAATAATAGTGAAGACATCAAAACTATGAAATAACACATATGGAATCTTGTAACCACAAAAAGTGTTAAACAAATCAAAATATATTTATATTTTAGATTGTTCAAAGTAGCGAAGCTGCCTTGATGACAGCTTTGCACACTCTTGGCATTCTCTCGACCAGCTTAACCTGGAATGCTTCTCCAACAGTCTTGAAGAAGTTCCCACATATGCTGAGCACTTGTTGGCAGCTGTTCCTTCACTCTGGGGTCCAACTCATCCCAAACCATCTCAATTGGGTTGAGGTCGGGTGATTGTGGAGGCCAGGTCATCTGATGCAGCACTCCATCACTCTCCGTCTTGGTCAAATAGCCCTTACACAGCCTGGAGGTGTGTTGGGTCATTGTCCTGTTTAAAAACAAATGACAGTCCCACTAAGTGCAAACCAGATGGGATGGCGTATCCCTGCAGAATGCTGTTGTAGCCATGCTGGTTAAGTATGCCTTGAATTCTAAATAAATCATAGATAGTGTCTCCAGCAAAGCACCCCCACACCATCACACATCCTCCTCCATGCTTCACGGTGGGAACCACACATGCAGAGATCATATGTTCACCTACTCTGTGTCTCACAAAGACACGGCAGTTGGAACCAAAGATTTGGACTCATCAAATCAAAGGAAAGATTTCCACCAGGCAAAGGGTGGCTACTTTGAAGAATCTAAAATATATTTTGATTTGTTTAACACTTCTTTGGTTACTACATGATTCCATATGTGTTATTTCATAGTTATGATGTCTTCACTATTATTCTACAATGTAGAAAATAGCAAAAATAAAGAAAAATCCTGGAATGAGTAGGTGTTTCCAAACTTTTGACTGGTACTGTATGTGTCTCTAATATGGTCATACATTTGGCAAATATGGTCATACATTTGGAAGTGCAGCTCAGTTTCCACCTAATTTTGTGGGGAGTGTGCACATAGACTGTCTTCTCTTGAGAGCCAGGTCTGCCTACGGCAGCCTTTCTCAATAGGAAGGTTATGCTCACTGAGTATGTACATAGTCAAAGCTTTCCTTAATTGTGGGTCAGTCACAGTGGTCAGGTATTCAAATAGCATTCTAGTTTGCTCAGTTTTTTTGTTAATTCTTTCCAATATGTCAAGTAATTATATTTTTGTTTTCTCATGATTTGGTTGGATCTAATTGTGTTGCTGTCCTGGGGCTCTATGGGGTCTTGCTTAGGGGACTCTTCTCCAGGTTAATCTCTCTGTAGGTGATTTTTTTTGTTTTCCTTTGCTATGGGCGCTTGGGAATCACTTCCTTTTAGGTGGTTGTTGAATTTAACGGCTCTTTTCTGGTTTTTGATCATTAACATGTATCGGCCTAATTCTGCTCTGCATTATTTGGTGTTACGTTGTGCACGGAGTGTATTTTTTTCAGAATTCTGCTAGCAGAGTCTCAATTTGGTGTTTGTCGCTTTTTGTGAATTCTTGGTTGGTGAGCGGACCCAACTATCTCTCTATCTCTCTCTCGCTCATTGTAAAAGTGAAGTGGGATCTCCTTATTTGGAGGGTGACGTCAGGCCATGTTAATCTTGGCAGGGATCTCACGCTGCCCAGCTGGCAGAGAAGGAGAACAGAGAGTTTCCCCTTTCAGTTCTCACTTTCAATAGGCGGGGGAGCAGTTACCTATTGGTTTAGTGGAAAAGCTGAAAACACAGGGACCCAGGTGTAAATAACAGGCTCACAGGGTTCCTAGGTTTTCAGAGTGGTTGTGGAGAATGTCCACACACACCGTTTCCCTCTGCATACTCCAGACAGATCCTGCTGAACACAGTCCAGGCAATTCAGTGATTCTGACATCACTACTCCTCTCTTTTTTTTCCACGGGAGGGAGGGAGAGAGGGAGGTTATTTTTCCTTTTTTCCAGTTTCACTTTTCAAAAGGCTAAAAGCTTGCTGACATGGGGAGTGTTGAAGGAATGCCATCAAGGCAGTGGGTAGCTATAGAACGGCCACTCACACACACACACACACACACACACACACACACACACACACACACACACACACACACACACACACACACACACACACACACACACACACACACACACACACACACACACACACACACACACACACACAGACTGGCTGGCTTTCAAAGGAAAGGCAGAGGCAGAGGCAGTAGGAGAGTGGAGAGAGAAACAGGAGGCAGCCCTAACCAAGGTCTTCATCCCGCTGCAGCAGTGGCAGGCAGTACAGAGAGAGTCCTTGTCAGCATCACAGCAATAACGCCAGTGACAGAGCTGCCAGTGTGCGTGTGTTGTGTTCCCTCGCCCTCCACAGGCAGCTGGGCCTTGAATGGGACGGCTATTTGCCACAACGCGATGCCAGCCTCAATCTGCCCACCAACTTGTTACTTTAGTTGCCATATTGATTGGGGACACACACACACTGAATAACATCACAGAGATACACCCAGCTTGTCTGAGTCTCCCTAGTCCCCACCCTGTCTCTCCTTAACCTCACTGACTTAGACACTCACTGCATTCAATGTACTGTACTGTTCCCGCCTCAGAGCAAGACAGTAAATTTACTAGCAGTTAGCTAACTGGGAGAGAAGATGATGAAGGGGTGAAATAATAAAACACACACACACTCACAAGGAGAATCAATCCTGTGCAATCACACGTTGTGGCCAGTGGAGGCTGCTGAGGGGAGGCAGCTCATAATAATGGATCGAATGGAGTCAATGGAATGGTATCAAACACATCAAACACGTGGTTTCTATGTGGTTGATACCACTCCATAGCAACCATTATTATGAGCCATCCTCCTCTCAGCAGCCTCCACTGGTTGTGGCTATTTTTACTTTGAGAGCGTTTGAGTTTATATTCAGCTATCCTTATGTAAAAGCAGTGTTAATATAAGCTCGCACATAAAATACAAGGCTTAATGTCCTGTCTCTCCTGGTTGCTGCTGTCTATACCCATGCTCAAATTTCCACTCTCCATCTTCCCATTGTCCATCATATCAATCAATTAACTATAGGCCTAATGGTCATCCACTCAATAGGCAGCAGCGGCCGTAGCGGGAGTCAACCAGGATAAAAGACAGATAACCTTCTGCCTGGCAGAACACACCCCAAGTAGCAGCTCAACGGCTTATACTGTCTTTGTCCCCAATATCCACACTAGCCCACTACGTAGAATGGATCAATGTACTGGAAATGTGTATTAAGTGGTATGTTGGTATGGACATGGCATAAAGAAAGTGTATGACCGTCTAATGTCAGCTAGCCAGGTGGTATGTATTCCGACATGTACAGACACCCACACCCAAACCCAAGCACACACAAGCACAGACCCAGACACACACACACAGAGACCCAGGTACACACAAACACAGACACAGACACACACAGAGACCCAGGTACACACAAACACAGACACAGACACACACAGAGACCCTCCCTCGCAGCCACATGAAATTGCGAATTGACCGTCATGTGGTCGTCCATCTTAAAGACCCTGTTCAGAGGAAGGCCCATATGAAGTTCTGAATAGTACCTGACCAGACAGGATCTTGTATGTTCCCCTATGATCTAACCAATCTGACACGCCACCATGTTGACATGTATAATACTGTAGGGCTATGTGTGGTGGGTGACCCATTTCTGTAGAACCCTGTTATTAACTGTTCCAATAACAGGTTAATTACATGTATGTGGTGCATGTATTTACTCAGTCTGTACAAAGGACACTTCAGAGATTCATTTGGAAATAGAAACCCGATGGGTATACTTTGCTCACCTCATTTAGTCTAATTGATTCTGATTTGGATGTTCTCTCTCTCTCTCTCTCTTCTGCAGCTATTACTTCTACGTTTTGAGAGTGAAACAGTGCAATGTTACAGTGAATTCACTTTTGAATGACCTCACTATCTACAGAACAGAAGAAATCAGAACCCTTATGCAGACCCAGAACCACACCATGTAGTTCTAGTCATCTAGAACGTTCCTTTCACATGATGAAATAATGCACCATTATGAACCACTTAGTAGAGCTACTATGACGAAGTTCCACAAGTCTAACAATAACAATCAAAGTTTATCATGTTAAATCTCGGCCAGCGGTTTCTGGGCAAAATATACACTGAACAAAAATATAAACAGAACGTTTAAAGTGTTGGTCCCACGATTCATAAGCTGAAATTAAAAGATTTTCCATACACACAAAATACTTATTTATGAAAATGCACAAATATGTTTACATCCCTGTTAGTGGTCATTTCTCCTTTGCCAAGATAATCTATCCACAGGACAGGTGTGGCATATCAAGAAGCTGATTTAACAGCATGATAATTACACAGGTGCACCTTGTGCTGGGGACACCAAACGACCACTCTAAAATACACAATGCCACAGATCTTTCAAGTTTTGAGGGAGCGTGCAATTGGCACGCGACGGCAGGAATGTCCACCAGAGTTGTTGCCAGATAATTAAATGTTAATTTAAATGCTCATTAAATGTTCATTTAATTTCAAGCCACCTCCAAAGTTGTTTTATAGAATTTGGCAGTACATCCAACCGACCTCACAAACGCAAACCACGTGTAACGCCGCCAAGGACCTCCACATCTGGCTTCTTCACCTGTGGGATCATCTGAAACCAGCCACCCGGACAGATGATTATCTGTGGGTTTGTACAACTAAATAATTTCTGCACAAACTGTCAGAAACCGTCTTGGGGAAGCTCATCTGCGTGCTTGTCGTCCTCATCAGGATCTTGACCTGACTGCAGTTTGCGTCGTAACCGACTTCAGTAAGCAAATGCTCACCTTTGATGGCCACAGGCACGCTGGAGAAGTGTGCTCTTCATTGCTGAATTACGGTTTCAACTGTACCGGGCAGATGGCAGAATAGCATTGTGTGGGCAAGAGGTATGCTGATGTCAAAGTTGTGAACAGAGTCCCCCATGGTTGCAGTGGGGTTATGGATGAGTAGGCAGGCATAAGCTACAGACAACATACACAATTGCATTTTAATCTATGGAAATTTTAAAGCACAAAGATACCGTGACGAGATCCTGAGGCCCATTGTTGTGCCATTCATCCACCGCCATCACCTCATGTTTCAGCATGATAATGCACGACCCCATGTCGCAAGGATTTGTACACACATTCTGGAAGCTGAAAATGTCCCAGTTCTTCCATGGGCTGCATACTCACCAGACATGTCACCCATTGAGCATGTTTGGGATGCTCTGGATTGGCACGACAGCATGTTCCAATTCCTGCCAAAATCCAACAACATTCCACAGGCCACAATTAACAGCCTGATCAACTCTATGAAAAGGAGATGTGTCGCGCGCTGCATGAGGTAAATGGTGGTCACACCAGATACTGACTGGTTTTCTGATTCCCACCCCTACCTATCTGTGACCAACAGATGCATATCTGTATTTCCAATCATGTGAAGTCCATAGATTAGGGCCAAATGAATTTATTTCAATTGACTGATTTACTTATATGAAATGTAACTTTAAAATTGTTGCATGTTGCGTTTATATTTTTGTTCAGTGTATGAGTCTTACCACAGGGCAATCATTACGCAAATACAGTAAAAATACAATAAACAGAACACATAGGGTTTTTGTGGAATTGTCACACCATGACCATAGTTTGCTTTGTATGTTTATATGTTTTGCTTGGTCAGGGTGTGATCTGAGTGGGCATTCTATGTTGTGTGTCTGGTTTGTCTGTTTCTGTGTTTGGCCTGATATGGTTCTCAATCAGAGGCAGGTGTTAGTCATTGTCTCTGATTGGGAACCATATTTAGGTAGCCTGTTTGGTGTTGGGTTTTGGTGGGTGATTGTCCTTTTGTCCTTTTGTCTGTCGTGTATTAGTTTGCACCAGTATTAGGCTGTTTCGTTTTTCGTGTATTGTTTTTTCATATCGATTCGTGTTTACTTCAGTTTTATTAAACATGGATCTTAATAAAGATGCCGCATTTTGGTCCGACTCTCTTTCACCTACAGAAAACTGTGACAGGAATCATAAAAATACACACACACATACAAAGAATCTGTTATGGGATAGTATTATAAATACAGTCAGACAGACTGAGAAGTGGACAAAAAAAGGACCATGAAGGAAATCAAAGAGGACATGAATGGGAGGCTTTGTGTGGTTAGAGAAAATACTGTAGAAAGAGGAACTGCTACATTTAGAAAGTATCACTGCCCGCACTAGTTCTCTCTTTGAACCCACATGCTTCACTTCAGGTTTACTGTAGTGCGTGGGTGTGAGTCTGGGAAGGAGGGGAGGTTAACACCAAATAATGTCAAGGAAGCGGTGACATTATTCATACACACTCAACAGTCACCAGGAAGAAGGTGTTATGAGGATGTTAACATTATATAGTGCCTGTCTGTACTTGCACCTGTTAGTACTGTCATTGACGAAAAGAAGAGGTAGTGACAAAGATGAGGTCATGTGATCCAGAATATAACACGCACACAAGAAAACAACAACCACTAGGAACAGAGCCAGGAAGCTGATTGCACAGGGTTGATAACAACCATCATGCAGAAAGGCTTAACAGGCAGTCGACTCTGGATTTCGTCAATGTGAAGCTGCGTTATATGATGTAACTCCACATTACTAAAACACACTCACACAAAACACACTGGGCAGCAGTGAGAGCTATGATGTAACTACCATCAGAGGGATCGATCCAAACACAGTAGAGTGAGTAGATGTGATGCATTTAGCTGGCTGAGGGGTTCAGCAGGATGTCCAGCAGTAAACTGTTGGGAAGACAAAGCCTGCCACACAACACACTAACTCACCAAGTTGGTTCCCTCTCTTTCTCTGTATCAAGTTCACTTTGACACACATCGTTTTGACTCGGCGTGAGTTAGGAGTTCGACCGACCAGGGTTTCGAAACCGGTTCTCCGGGAAGCGCCACAAGACTCTGTTTTTAACCCGCTGAACTAAAGCGTAGGCATTAGTTCAATGAGAAACACGTCTTCGGGTATCTGGCAAGGTTACTCATCACAAGAGTGTGTGCGGTTCACCGAACCACCTCTGTTGCATGAGCACATTTTGGTTGAACTGAGCTCCAATAACACACTTTCAGATCCAGTGCTTTCTCCTGGTCCCTTTGCTCTCACAGAGCAGTAATGCCAAACCAATCAGCTCCCATATCAAGATGATGTAATGCAGAAAAAAAGAGAGAGGACGAGAGAGAAACAGAGACAGAGAGGAAGGGGGTGGGGATAGAAGGAGAGGGACTAGCCATATGTTCTCTTATTTCACCAACAGAGAACCAACACACTGGGGCATTCTGCCAACAAGCCCCTATCCAGGAATCTATAGCAATTACGGGGGGGGGGGTGTAAGAGGAGGTAAAGGATAGATAGAAAGAAGGGAAGGGGTAAGAGGAGAGAGAGAGAACGAGAGAGAGAAGGGGGTAGAGAGAAAAGTGGATAAGAGAAGAGATAGAGGGTAAGATAGAGTATGGCAGTGATACCGTGGACAGGGAAGCACCGAGGAAAATATTTTTGACGTCTATCAATGAAGCCTGCCACAGATATTGATAAAAGCGCCCCTTATTGGCAGCCACAGCTAAGCTTGACACATTAACATTTTAAGACTTGACAAGACCAATTAATCCATTTAAACACAAACAAATAAATAGGTTTGCTATAGCTACAGGCATTGGTAGCTTGACTGTAGGCCCTGTTTTAACACACTGGCAGATAGTCCTCTATCCCAACCCAGAGAACACATGACCTTCATCAACTATGAAAACAGTAGTGTGTGTGTGTGTGTGTGTGTGTGTGTGTGTGTGCTGTTGGTGTCTTGTGAATGAGCCCTACAGCTGATGGCCTTCTGGCCTGACCGGCTGCTCTCTCCACAGGACAAAGGGAGAGCAGAGAGAGCCTGGTCCTGCACCTCACTGCAGGCAAGCTGGACACTGAATGAGAGAGAAAGCAGAGAGAAAAATACCCTCCAGGGTCACACAGAACCAGCCAACCTCTCCACCTAGCTGGGAAGGCAGGCTGGGCAGAGAGAGAGAGAGAGGGGATCCCTCCGCCAAACTTCTCTCCACAGGAGAAAGGGAGAACCGAGAAAGTGAGATCTCCATCCACCCCTCGAACCTAACTGAGATATCATTCTGGGTTCATACTGGGTACATACACTCCCCACCAAGCTCACAGTGTGATAACAGAAACATCCAAGCCCTTCACCTTGGTGAGAAGGCAGGCTGGGCAGAGAAAGTGCCCCTCCACCTCACTGTGAAAGCAGGCTGGGTCCATATGCTCCCCACCAGGGTCACATAGTACTATCCAACTCTTGACAGGACTGGGCTACAGGCTACGTACAGGTCGGGCTCCAGGCCAAACACAGCACCCAGTCAACATGTGAGCTCATTCCCAAACATAGTGTAAACACATGAACACACACACACACACACTAGCCTAGAAATGTTTATGTACACAAATGTGTGGACGAGCACACACACACACGTTTGTGTGCCCTTTCATTCATTCAGGATGATATAGAGAAAGAAAGAGAGAGGGGTGTAATTTCCACTCGTGACGTCCTGTAAGCCGGTGCCAACAGGGAGGAAGTATGTCACCGTGATGACCCAGGGAAGCCCTCCTGATTAATGGCCAAGACAAGTCCCTTCTCAGATCAGGTCCTCCTAAACATCACTGTGGCTTTTGTCTGCTTCAATAACTGGCTTATTGGATATGTCCAAGTGTCTATAAATTGACACTTGTTTAAGAGAGTGACGTTGATACAGTAACAATACACTCTTTCTTGATCTCTGTCTTTCTCTCTCACACACACAAACATTTATAGAACTCATGATTTACTGGTGACAGAGGTCGACAGATGATGGTTTTTCAACGCCGATACTGATACCGATTATTGGAGGACCAAAAGAAGCCGATACAGATTAATCAGACGATTTTTATATATATATTTTTCCAATAAAGACAATTACAACAATACTGAATGAACAATGAACTATTTTACTTTAACTTAATATAATACATCAATAAAATCAATTTAGTCTCAAATAAATAATGAAACATGCTCAATTTAGTTTAAATAATGCAAAAACAAAGTGTTGGGGAAGAAAGTAAAAGTGCAATATGTGCCATGTAAAAAAGCTAACGTTTAAGTTCCTTGCTCAGAACATGAGAACATATGAAAGCTGGTGGTTCCTTTTAACATGTCTTCAATATTCCCAGGTAAGAGGTTTTAGGTTGTAGTTATTATAGGACTATTTCTCTCTATGCCACTTGTATTTCATATACCTTTGACTTTTGGATGTTCTAGTAGGAACTTTAGTATTGCCAGTCTAATCTAGGGAGTTGATAGGCTTGAAGTTATAAACATTGCGAAGAGCTGCTGGCAACCACACAAAAGTGCTGTTTGAATTAATGCTTACGAGCCTGCTGCTGCCTACCACTGCTCAGTCAGACTGCTTTATCAAATATCAAATCTTAGACTTAATTACAATATAATAACACACAAAAATACAAGCCTTAGGTCATTAATATGGTCAAATCCGGAAACCATCAATTCGAAAAAACAAAATGTTTATTCTTTCAGTGAAAAATGGAACCGTTCCGTATTTCACCTAACGGGTGGCATCCATAAGTCTAAATATTGCTGTTGCATTGCTCAACCTTCAATGTTATGTCATAATTATGTAAAATTCTGGCAAATTAGTTCGCAATGAGCCAGGCGACCCAGTCTGTATATACCCTGACTCTGCGTGCAATGAACGCAAGAAAAGTGACACAATTTCCCTAGTTAATATTGCCTGCTAACATGAATTTCTTTTAACTAAATATGCAGGTTTAAAATAATATACTTTTGTGTACTGATTTTAAGAAAGGCATTGATGTTTATGGTTAGGTACATTCGTGCAACGATTGTAATTTTTTCGCAAATGCGCTTTTGTTAAATCATCCTGTTTGGCGAAGTTGGCTGTCTTTGTTAGGAAGAAATGGTCTTCACACAGTTCGCAACGAGCCAGGCAGCCCAAACTGCTGCATATAGCGTTACCCTGACTCTGTTGCACAGAACGCAAGAGAAGTGACACAATTTCCCTAGATAAAATAAATTCATGTTAGCAGGCAATATTAACTAAATATGCAGGTTTAAAAATATATACTTGTGTATTGATTTTAAGAAAGGCGTTGATGTTTATGGTTAGGTACACATTGGTGCAACGACAGTGCTTTTGTCACGAAAGCGCTTGTTAAATCACCTGTTTGGCGAAGTAGGATGTGATTCAATGATAAATGAACATCTATTATATGCAACGCAGGACAAGCTAGATAAATTAGTAATATCATCAACCATGTGTAGTTAAAAAGTAATTATGTTAAAATTGATAGTTTTTTTATGAGAAAAGTTTAATGCTATCTTGCACCTAACCTTGGCTCCTTGCTGCACTCGCATAACAGGTAGTCAACCTGCCCCGCAGTCTCCTCGTGGAGTGCAATGTAATCGGCCATAATCTGTGTCCAAAAATGCAGATTACCGATTGTTATGAAAACTTTAAATCAGCCCTAATTAATCGTCAATTCCGATTAATCGGTCGACCTCTACTAGTGACTATTCATTTTGCTTCGTTTTGCTTTCAATAGTAGTGAAATGTGAGAGTGTGGGAGTGTGTGAGTTGGTTAGGACAGTGGGCAGGGATTTCAAGATACTGTATAATGGAAACAAACAGTTGTTCTAATCAGATGGCTACTAGAGTAATGAGTGCTGGACACAATGTAGCCTACTGGACCATACAGATCAATGGTGGACTGAACTGACTGCTATTTCCTGTAGATTATTATCAGCATTACGCCATTTGCATGGCTATAATCAGTCATCTGGTTCACTGGGCTCTCTAGAAGGATGTCTGTTTGTGTACTATTATGTCTAGGACCAAGGATTAGGAGTTTCCAGAGAATGTTTCCTCTTATTCACCTGCTCCCAAGGTCAGCGTTATGACTGACACCACACACACCCCCACTCGTGATGGACACCTGAGGGATGAGGAAACTGACACGGCATCCAGAAGCAAGTGTAGGATGAATATCAATGTTGTCCTCCCCAGGCTGAACTAATCTTGGCTGAACAGAGACACCTTTGACACACACACACACACGTGCAAAACACACACACATACATACATACAAACAAACATACAAACATACATACATACATACATACATACATACATACATACATACATACATACATACATACATACATACATACATACATACATAAACACACACGCGCACACACACACACACACACACACACACACACACACACATACACATACACATACACACATACACACATACACACATACATACATACATACATACATACATACATACATACATACATACATACATACATACATACATGCATGCATACATACATACATATACACACACACACTTTCAGGACCGCACTTTGGAGACTCTTCGTTCCTTCTTAAATGTTTACCATACCACCACTGTATGTGTTTTGGCTCAAGCTGGAATGACTCGTGAGACTGTGTTGCTTCTCAAAGTGTGCTCATGTTCAGTATCAAGAACAAACTGCATTCCATTTTGGTCCTAATGGCAAACATGGTAAGTGCCATTTGGGCTCCTGGCCAATCAGTGTCACAGTCACAGCATTATGCTCTTGCTTTGGCTAAATATTACAGTGGAAAACGGAAAGTGAAACTGTGGTTATTCAAGTATATAAAAGGAATTTTACCTGTGCGAATGTTCATATTGTTATTGTTCTGCATTGATCCCTTAGGTTTTTAGGTCATTCTGTACAGGTGTTTTTCCTCAATAGCATCTAATGTAAACTCGTACATCGCCTTAAGTCCGTATAATTGCCCTTATTTTAGCGCCCCCCAAAAATAATACTTCAAGATCAACTGTAATGTCAATTCCATTGTAAAGCACAATTTCTCCCCTTTCCAACAGAATCAATTACATGACCTAAACGCTGCCTGTTTCTGCATAATTCAAGAAGGCAATGAGCCCCGTCGGGTCTTTTTAAAAATGGCGGGTGGGGAAGCGAAACTAATGCGTGATAGTGAGGAGAAATGTTGTGTGGGAAAATAGCTTTTTTTCACTCAATCTGTCCAATTTATCACCTCTAAAATGTTAATAAAACACTATCAAGAGTTTATATCATGTGTCATTACATACCTATTTGAAGATTTGTGTCGAATTTGAATCGGGCTTTTAGGGCGGTGCTAAAGTGATCTTAGAAGTTAACAGCGGCTTTGAGAATGATGATCGCATGCAATGATGACGCAAAAAATGACTAGGTATCCCCCCTTACCCCCGTCACTGTTCATTTCATGTTTTTAAAGGATGATAGAAGTGCTACACCTGGTGGAGAGAGATTGTAAGACAGAAATAGTTGCTTTATGCGTGCTGTACGTTACGACATGACACGTCAAGATGTAACGGAGGGTCAGTTTTTTCAACTTTTCTCCAATACTATAGAGCCATTACCATGTCGATCAATGCTTGAATAGAAACCTAGTTCACACCCCCGATTTTGATGTCAACACAGTCACTACAGTTCCATTAGTTTTCTTTGTAGCCTCGTTTGTATGTTGTGCACATTTGTACGGAATGTGGTGAGTTTACGTTAGTGTGATTGTCCTGATGTCCTTGGTCTCTCCTCTCCCCAGTCACCGACACAGCTGAGAGAGTGGCATTTCTATTCTACCACACAAATAGAATCTGGGACAAATGTCTACTAGTGTTGTTAGAGGCTAGTTGAATACGAGGTCACAAAATATTAATCAGTCACATCCTCCCTCAGTAGCAGCCTTGTGATCATCATCATCATCATCAATAACTGGGTTGGAGTGGAGGTTTATGCAACAGCATACAATCAACACTTACCATTAGAATCTCACATGATCACACACACACACACACACACACTCACACACCTATTCCTGCTGTTATATGTCTAAGAGTAAGGAGAAGGGACGCCTTGGAGAAAATAAATCATAATGTTGCCACTGGGCTCTCCATGAAGCCACAGGGGAAATTCCCTCTATGAAGTCAGACACACACACACACACACAGTCAGAAGAATGCCAAAAATCCCACCTTTTCACAGCAAGGGAGTGAGACTGTGTGCCCTCTCCCTCCTCCCTCTGCATGCCAAACTGACACCCAATAACCCTGCACAGCATTAGGTGCCATGGGATGTCAGGACTGATCAGTTTGGGGGCACCATATTCCTGGCCCTAAATCATCAACTTTAAATACTGTAGCAGTTAAATACCAGCAACAGCTAAACCAACTAAATCAAATCAAGCTTTATTTATACAGCACATTTTAGACATGGAATGCAAACACAATGTACTTTGCATGAAAAAATTTACAAGAGGATAACAAGAGGATAAAAAAACTATTAAAACTGAACAAGTAAAAACTGGTCAAAAAGCTTCAATATTCTGCTACATGTCGAAAATGTCAAAACAAAAAAAGCTTTGATGAAGAAAACAAGGTGTTGAGTTTGAATCCTTGGGAACCATTTATTGTCCAAGGCCTATTATTTTGGAAATCATATCTGCATCAATAAAATACACTATGATATGGAACACATATGTATTGTTCTCTCTATAAATTCAAAGCAGCAAAAAACTTTTCTGAAGTGTCTAAAATCGACATTTCAACAGTTTGTCCTGAAATGCCCTCTGTCTTTACGACAGTCCATCGTCTTGATTACACGCAAGATGATAGTTAATACTATAGGGGCGCGTGTTATTGGAAATCGAAGCACTCTTGAGCTGTTGATGGACTCCAACTGTCACATGGGTAATACTTCTTATAATGCACTATTAACAGATACATCGCGGGCCAATATGTATCCGTATTTCACCAAGAAAGGGGTGCTTGCAACAAACAGAAGGCTATGTGCGTGCTAGAGAATGGAGAAAGCGTCATCGGGGCGCATGGATGGACGCAGCAGTGTCGTCCACAACAGTGCCACTGACTGCGGTGCGGCAGCGTTAGGCCATCGTTCATTCCAAGAAACCTACGCGGCTGGAGTCTAATATAGGCGATCTAATTCTTACCATTGTCATTTTCTGACAATTGACTTGGCGAATAGAGTAAAATTTGATGAATAGGGTCCGGATCTGTGCAGACAGACAGGCACAGTGGATAGATATTAACTACTGACATTGCATGCTTCAGTATATCCGCAGTGACATAATATTAAACCCAAACGAGCCGCAATCTGAGCCGAGCAATTGTGATTATGTATGCTAATATTTATTGATAACGATATGATTTCGTGTAAGGCTGACATTCCCGCGGACTGTACGGGATGTTCTCTCTGCCGTCGTCAGTCACATTGAATTCTAGCAGGTTAGAATTCCATGCACAGAATAAGTCCATTCATAGGGCATGCTCTGCAGAATGACCACTACATTTCCGGCTATTCTAAAATGGTTATGAAATAGGCCTACGTTATTTGACCTCCATTTTATGTTGTAAATTCATTTCCCTATTCTCGCTTTCGGAGATTGGAGGAGAAAATGAAGCATGGCATCCCTGTCCTGTGGATGCTGGTGTGGGATTGAGGGATCTTGCAATCCTGAGAGAGCGACTCACATTAGTGAGATGCACATTGGCACAAAAAGCAAATGGCATAATATTTGACCAAGATGTCTTTGTAAGACAAACACAACTAGAGGATATTCTTATTCATACATAATTATTTCCGTTATTTCATTGATGAGTCAATAGCCTAGGCTACTGTAAAATAATGGCTGATAAAAAGATAAAAACACATGGTCGTTCCGTTTCCTATCTGCATCATGTAGCCTGGCGACTGTGTGGTTGGCAAGCTGAAACACTGGTTTCGCTCTTCCTTTTCTCTATTACACTTGAACAATGACAAACCAATCATTGGAATGGACCCAATACTGTACAAAACAGAGGCAGTAGGTATAAACTAGTAGCTACACATGCACACAACACGCAATCCACGAGCATCACAAGGCATTCTGCTTCATACACAAAAACATAACACATTTCTCATACTTCGCTGTTTTGTTGGATAGAAGGTGTTATGCACGCGACCTGCAACGCGCGAGAACGCACAATAACCTATCATCGTCTCCTGTGAAAAACAGTTACTGTAGCTAGCGAGCTCTTGAAGGTTTCAAACAATGATACAATGTATCCAGCATTACTGTACCTGCAGAGCCGCTGGTGGTGAACTTCACTTCGTTGCAGTGCAGTTGCCGTGTTTCCTCCACAGATCACCTCCTTGCTTATCAGCCAGGGGCATACCGGTATGCAAAATTATGGTAATAAAGCCAGATACTAAAATGTAAATTTGCTACCTGTCAATATAGCTGCACCGTTTGAGCCATGTAGGCTATTCGGAAACAGAGCAGACTTTCTCAGAATCTATCCTCCCCTGTAAACGGACTGCCCCAGGTTGAGAAGTGTTATGTCTCTTGACGCTGGCGGGATAGGGATGGATGGTCCTCTCTTCTCTCCTCATTGTCCCTTTTCAAACTGATGCTGCGATTTCACACAGCAGCGTGCGCCAATGTCCCACACACACAGCTGGTCCTCGCGAAAAACATGCTGCTTCGATCCACGCAGTTCCAGCGCACCGCACTCGCACTCACGAGACCAGAGAAATACTCCGCCCACTTTAACAACTTGCAGTGCTGGCAGTGGCATACTGTCGTCACTACAGTGGAGAAACAGGCCTATCTATGCCTTTTGTTTCTCAGTAAAGGCTCTCTGGTATGGTATTAGCCTTCAATGTACTTTTAAGTAGGCCTATGATATTATATATTTCATATAATCTCAGTTTGAACAAATCCTGGTGAATGACTGAGACAATGGATAATAGCAGGCCTACACTGTAGTGGTTGCCATGAATTTGACAGGCAGCTTAGTGGCAAGTACAATTCTGTATTTCATATTACAGTATTGCTACTGTAATATACATACAGTCTCAAAGCAAGTACTGTGTAATGACAGTACAATATTGTAAAATGGACTATTATTCTATTAAAATACATACATTTTCCCACAATGCACCATCATTTACAGTATTATGTAGTTCAATTTTTAAGTTTACTGTTGAAAGACTAAATTACTGTATCAATTAGTTATGTTACAGTGTAACACAATAGACAATGTAAATAAATGTAGAATTACTTTTCTGTATCCTAATTCAGTAATTACTATGTAATATTAATAATGACAGCCAACATTTACATTTACATTTAAGTCATTTGGCAGACGCTCTTATCCAGAGCGACTTACAAATTGGTGAATTCACCTTATGACATCCAACAAATACAATAGGATTTCTCGCCGCTTGAACCCTTAATTACTTGATGATCATAGATCAGAATGTGAAGTGGTTCCCTATATTATTATTGTATTGTCTGAATCAAATATATAAGCCTGGACCTAAAGTATTATCACAGTGCCTTCAGAAAGTTTTCACACCACTTGACTTTGTCCACATTGTGTGTTACAGCCTGAATTTTAAAACATTTTTGTCACTGGCCTACACACAATACCCCATAGTGTCAAAGTGTTATGTTTTTCGAAATGTTTACAAATTCTTTCTTTTTTTTAAGTAAAAAGCTGAAATGAGTTCAGGAGTAAAAATGTGCTTAGCAAGTCACATAATAATTTGCACGGACTCTCGGTGTGCAAAAAGTGTTTGACATATAGTTTTTTAGGACGACCTAATCTCTTTAGCCCACACAGAGATAATAATACGCTTTAGATGGTGTATCAATACACCCAGTCACTACAAAGATACAGGCGTCCTTCCTAACTCAGTTGCCAGAGAGGAAGGAAACCCCTCAGGGATTTCACAATTGAGTTTTTTGAGTCACAACGGTTTTCTTCTGGGGAAAGAGAGGCGGACCAAAATGCAGTGTGGTTAGTTTTGTACATCTTTAATAAAGATGGAAGTACAACAATCTACAAAACAAGAAACGGAAACATGGAAAATCCAAAACAGTCCTATCTGGTGCCACAAACACAAAGACAGGAACAATCACCCACAAAACCCAACACAAAACAGGCTACCGAAATATGGTTCCCAATCAGAGACAATGACTAACACCTGCCTCTGATTGAGAACCATATCAAGCCAAACATAGAAATAGACAAACCAGACACACAACATAGAATGCCCACCCAGCTCACGTCCTGACCAACACTAAAACAAGGAAAACACACACGAACGATGGTCAGAACGTGACAATGAGGCCAATGGTGACTTTAAAACAGCTAAATGGCTGTGATAGGAGAAAACCGAGGATGGATCAAAAACATTGTAGTTACTCCACAATACTATCCTAAATCACAGAGTGAAAAGAATGAAGCCTGTACAGAACAAAAATATTCCAAAACATGCATCCTGTTTGCAACAAGGCACTAAAGTAATACTTCAAAATAAAAAGCAATTAACTTTTTGTCCTGAATAAAAGGTTGTTTTGGGCAAATCCAATACAACATATTACTGGAGTACCACTCTCCATATTTTCAAGCATAGTGGGGGAGTTTTTCAGAATAAAAAATCAATGGAATGGAGCTAAGCACAGGCAAAATTCTAGAGGAAAACCTGGTAGTCTGCTTTCCACCAGAAATTGGGAGATTAATTCACCTTTCAGATGGATAATAACCTACAACACAAGACCAAATCTACACTGGAGTTGCTTACCAAGAAGACAGTGAATGTTCCTGAGAGGCCGAGTTAGTTTAGACTTAAAAATAAATGGCTAGACCTGAACATGGTTGTCTAGCAATGATCAACAAACAATTTGAAAGAGTCTGAGGAATATTTTAAAGAATGGGAAATGGTGTGTAAACTTTCAGAGACTTACCCAGCAAGACTCACAGCTGAAATAGCTGCCAAAGACCTCCGAGACTTCTCATTAAAGCCTTCAGTAGTTAATTGCTCTACACTTAGCTTGTTTTTCCATACAGATTGATAGGTTACATTCTGTACCAGAGAGTTGCCAGGTTATATTCTATACCAAAGTGTTGCAAGGTTATATTCTGTACCAGAGTGTTGCCAGGTTATATACTGAGAGTTACCAGAATATATACTGGGAGTCGCCAGGTTATATTCTATAGTGGGGCAAAAAAGTATTTAGTCAGCCACCAATTGTGCAAGTTCTCCCACTTAAAAAGGTGAGAGGCCTGTAATTTTCATCATATGTACACTTCAACCATGACAGACAAAATGAGAAAAAAAATCCAGAAAATCACATTGTAGGATTTTTTATGAATTTATTTGCAAATTATGGTGGAAAATAAGTATTTGATCAATAACAAAAGTTTATCTCAATACTTTGTTATATACCCTTTGTTGGCAATGACAGAGGTCAAACATTTTCTGTAAGTCTTCACGAGGTTTTCACACACTGTTGCTGGTATTTTGGCCCATTCCTCCATGCAGATCTCCTCTAGAGCAGTGATGTTTTGGGGCTGTTGCTGGGAAACACGGACTTTCAACTCCCACCAAAGATTTTCTATGGGGTTGAGATCTGGAGACTGGCTAGGCCACTCCAGGACCTTGAAATGCTTCTTACGAAGCCACTCCTTCGTTGCCCGGGCGGTGTGTTTAGGATCATTGTCATGCTGAAAGACCCAGCCACGTTTCATCTTCAATGCCCTTGCAGATGGAAGGAGGTTTTCACTCAAAATCTCATTCTTTCCTTTACATGGATCAGTCGTCCTGGTCCCTTTGCAGAAAAACTGCACCAAAGCATGATGTTTCCTCCCCCATGCTTCACAGTAGGTATGGTGTTCTTTGGATGCAACTCAGCATTCTTTGTCCTCCAAACACGACAAGTTGAGTTTTTACCAAAAAGTAATATTTTGGTTTCATCTGACCATATGACATTCTCCCAATCTTCTTCTGGATCATCCAAATGCTCTCTAGCAAACTTCAGACGGGCCTGGACATGTACTGGCTTAAGCAGGGGGACATGTCTGGCACTGGAGGATTTGAGTCCCTGGCGGCGTAGTGTGTTACTGATGGTAGGCTTCGTTACTTTTGTCCCAGCTCTCTGCAGGTCATTCACTAGGTCCCCCCGTGTGGTTCTGGGATTTTTGCTCACCGTTCTTGTGATCATTTTGACCCCACGGGGTGAGATCTTGCGTGGAGCCCCAGATCGAGGGAGATTATCAGTGGTCTTCTATGTCTTCCATTTCCTAATAATTGCTCCCACAGTTGATTTCTTCAAACCAAGCTGCTTACCTATTGCAGATTCAGTCTTCCCAGCCTGGTGCAGGTCTGCAATTTTGTTTCTGGTGTCCTTTGACAGCTCTTTGGTCTTGGCCAATTTGCAAATAAATTCAATAAAAATCCTACAACGTGATTTTCTGGATTTTTTTTCTCATTTTGTCTGTCATAATTGAAGTGTACCTATGATGAAAATTACAGGCCTCTCTCATCTTTTTAAGTGGGAGAACTTGCACAATTGGTGGCTGACTAAATACTTTTTTGCCCCACTGTATATATCTTGATTGCAATTATTCCCGAATGAGTGAGTGTTCATGTGGAAAGGATTAGCATTTCAATTAATATAATTATAATTGTACTGTGTGTAGTGATCCCTCTGGAATTTCCCGCTCTCGCTCAGTCCACACACACTTCCCTTTTCCCACCAAGCCACCATATCGGCTTAGCCCACTAGGGAATCTTCCCTATTATTTGTTAGTAACATACAGTTGAAGTTGGAAGTTTACATACACTTAGAATGGAGTCATTAAAACTCATTTTTCAACCACTCCACAAATTTCTTGTTAACTTGTTGGCAAGTCAGTTAGGGCATCTACTTTGTGCATGACACAAGTCATTTTTCCAACAATTGTTGACAGATTATTTCACTTATAATTCACTGTATCACAATTCCAGTGGGTCAGAAGTTTACATAAACTATGCTTGGAAAATTCCAGAAAATTATGTCATGGCTTTAGAAGCTTCTAATAGGCTAATTGACATAATTTGAGTCAATTAGACACGTACCTGTGGATGTATTTCAAGGCCTACCTTCAAATTAAGAGCCTCTGCACTTGACATCATGGGAAAATCAAAAGAAATCAGCCAAGACCTCAGAAAAAAAATTGTAGACCTCCACAAGTCTGACTCATTCTTGGGAGCATTTTCCAAATGCCTGAAGGTACCATGTTCATCTATACAAACAATAGTACGCAAGTATAAACATCATGGGACTACGCAGCCGTCATACCACTCAGGAAGGAGATGCGTTCTGTCTCCTAGAGATGAACATATTTTGGTGCGAAAAGTGCAAATCAATCCCAGAACAACAGCAAAGGCCCTTGTGAAGATGCTGGAGGAAACAGATAAAAAAGTATCTATTTCCACAGTAAAAACGAGTCCTATACCGACATAACCTGAAAGGCCGCTCAGTAAGGAAGAAGCCACTGCTCCAAAACTACCATAAAAAAGCCAGACTACGTTTTGCAATTGCACATGGGGACAAAGATCGTACTTTTTGGAGAAATGTCCTCTGGTCTGATGAAATAAAAATAGAACTGTTTGGCCATAATGACCATCGTTATGTCTGGAGGAAAAAGGGGGAGGCTTGCAAGCTGAAGAACACCATCCCAACTGTGAAGCACAGGGGTGGCAGCATCATGTTGTGGGGGTGCTTTGCTGCAGGAGGGACTGGTGCACTTCACAAAATAGATGGCATCATGAGGCAGGAAAATTATGTGGATATATTGAAGCAAAATCTCAATACATCAGTCAGGAAGTTAAAGCTTGGTCGCAAATGGGTCTTCCAAATGGACAATGACCCCAAGCATACTTCCAAAGTTGTGGCAAAATGGCTTAAGGACAACAATGTCAAGATATTGGAGTGACCATCACAAAGTCCTGAACTCAATCCCATAGAACATTTGTGGGCAGAACTGAATAGGCGTGTACGAGCAAGGAGGCTTACAAACCTGACTCAGTTACACCAGCTCTGTCGGGAGGAATGGGCCAAAATTCACCCAACTTATTGTGGGAAGCTTGTGAAAGGCTCCCCGAAACGTTTGACCCAAGTTAAACAATTTGAAGGTAATGCTACCAAATACTAATTGAGTGCATGTAAACTTCTGACCCACTGGGAATGTGATGAAAGAAATAAAAGCTGAAATAAATCACTCTCTACTATTATTCTGACATTTCACATTCTTAAAATAATGTGGTGATCCTAACTGACCTAAGACAGGGAATTTTAACTAGGATTAAATATCAGGAATTGTGAAAAACTGAGTTTAAATGTATTTGGCTAAGGTGTATGTAAACTTCTGAATTCAACTGTATACCAGAGAGGTGCCAGGTTGTATTCTATACCAGGGAGGTGCCAGGTTGTATTCTATACCAGGGAGGTGCCAGGTTATATTCTATACCAGGGAGGTGTCAGGTTGTATTCTATACCAGGGAGGTGCCAGGTTGTATTCTATACCAGAGAGGTACCAGGTTATATTCTATACCAGGGAGGTGCCAGGTTATATTCTATACCAGGGAGGTGCCAGGTTATATTCTATACCAGGGAGGTGCCAGGTTATATTCTATACCAGGGAGGTGCCAGGTTGTATTCTATACCAGGGAGGTGCCAGGTTGTATTCTATACCAGAGAGGTACCAGGTTATATACTATACCAGAGAATTGCCAGGTTATATACTATACCAGAGAGTTGGCAGGTTGGATACTATACAAGAGAGTTGCCAGGTGAGATTCTATACCAGAGTTGTCAGGTTATATACTACTCTATACCAGAGAGTTGCCTGGTTATATTCTATACCTGCCAGTTTATATCCTATAGTGCATTCGGGAAGTATTCAGAACATTTTTTTCCACATTTTGTTACATTACAGCCTTTTCAAAAATTGATTAAATTGTTTTTTCCCCTCTCATCAAATCTACACCCAATACCCAATCAAGACAAAACAAAAACAGGTTTTTAGTATACAAGCTTGGCACACCTGTTTTGGGGATTTTCTCCCACTCTTCTCTGCAAATCCTCTCAATCTCTGTCAGGTTGGATGGGGAGCATTGCATTGTCTTGACTGTACTTAGGGTCATTGTCCTGTTGGAAAGTGAACCTTTGCGCCAGTCTGAGATCGAGTGCTCTGGAGCAGGTTTCATCAAGGATCTCTCTGTACTTTTCTCTGTTAATCTTTCCCTCGATCCTGACTAGTCTCCCAGTCCCAGCCACTGAACAAAATCCTCAAAGCATGATGCTGCCACCACCATGCTTCACCGTATTGATAGTGTCACGTTTCCTCCAGACTTGGAATTCACAACAAATAATAAAATCTTGGTTTCATCAGACCAGAGAATATTATTTCTCAGGGTCTGAGAGTCCTTTATTTGCCTTTTGGCAAACTCCAAGCAGGCTGTGATGTGCCTTGTACTTAGGAGTGGCTTCTGTCTGGCCACTACCTTAAAAGGCCCGATTGGTGTAGTGCCGCAGAGATGATTTTCCTTCTGGAAGGTCCATCTCCACAGAGGAACTCTGGAGCTCTGTCAGAGTAGCCATCGGGTTCTTGGTCACCTCCCTGACCAAGTCTCATAGTGAAGGGTCTGAATACTTAAGGTATTTCTGATTTTATTTAGAATAATGCTGTAACAAAATGTGGAAAAAGTCAAGGGGTCTGAATAATTTCTGAAAGCACTGTGTACCAGAGACTTGCCAGGTTATATACTATACCAGAGTTTCTAGGTTACATACTTAGAGCTGCCAGGTTAACCTGCCAACCCACTTGTATAGATTATAACCTGACAGTAGCTCTCTATACTGAGAGTTGCCGGATTATATTCTATACCAGAGAGTTGCCAAGCAATCCTCCTGGGATGCTAGTAGCCATCCTCCCTCCTGCATGAATCTGGTCTGACCCTACTACACAGTTGATTCTAATCTATAGTAATAGATCGATGACCTTAAGTAACTGAATCTGGAGTGTCAGAGCAGGGCTGAAGAAAAAGCCTGCACAGCCAGTAGCTCACTGGAACAGGAATCTTCAACCCTGTTCCTGGAAAGCTACCCACCTGTAGGTTTTTTCGCTCCAATGCCAGTTGTACCTAACCTGGTTCAGCTCATCAAGCAGCAACATTTTTTTGAATCAGGTGTGCTAGATTAGGGTTCTGGTGAAAACCTACAAAACGGTAGCTCTCCAGGAACTGGATGTACAGCCCTGCCCTCTACCTGTGTTCACCTGAACCTACAGGAGGTATCCAAAAGCAGTTGGGAGTGCTCATCCCCCGTGAGAGCATGATCCTAACTGGTTTATACAACAGATTTTTCCCGGATTCTCTCCACCACAGTGGAGGACCCAGACAGTCATGGCATGTTCCCCCAGCCAGGCAGTTATATAGCAGCATTATGTAGGCTTGGTCTGCCTGCCTGCTGTGAGGGGAACTCCACCGCGATCGAACAGTTTGTCACAGAGAACCAGGATCACCACACTAACAGGTCACCCACTCAAGATCATATAAATATAATTACTAGTCCACAGGACCGAAAAATACTCAGATATTTCCTGTAAAAGAGCGAAAGGAAGGATCTCAAAGTGATTAAATGAAAGCATGTGCACATAAGCCCAAACAGACAGACCACCATAAAGCAGTCAGCTTAAATGAATATGGCATGGCACTATTTTCCACTGTGTGTAGTACTTCAGTGTGTGTCAGTGTTTAATTTGGCTATGCGTAAACTCACACTCAAATCAGTCTGATGGCAGTGATTTGATTCAAGGACTGGCTACAGACCCATCTCTCTGTGCTCCTCCTCCCCAGCAGAACCCATTTGGTCCTCAATAAATACACCGTTGGACTTGTGTAAAACCCCCTCCTCATGCCGATCTTGTGATGGGGAACTCCCTCCTTCGAGAAAGAAATCCTGCGTCACAAGGAAATAAGAATAATCCGGTTGGAGCGTGATTGTGGTCAGGTGATGGAATGAAGCCAGAGGCTATTGGAGGATCTGGAATCCCTGTTGGCTTAGACTGATGACGCCATGTGATGACATCATGTGATGATATGTCTTTGGTCTGTTTCCTTTACTTCTCCTGTGCTGGAATGTCCCGCAGACAGAATGAAGTAGGAGTAGTGTTGAACAGAGGAAAGCACTTGATTAAAGTTGCTGCAGCCATTACATGGAAAATGCCATTTAATTCGTAGAGGGCACTATGCATGAGTTGTCCTGGTGAATTGAGCTAACATTTTTCACTTTTGAGGGAGAATGGCAGAGACAATTCTTAAATATGTCCCAAAATAAGTACTAAGGGCACTTTCTATTTATATGAAAGAGGTGCATAGAACTAATCTCACAGAGAATCTCGCAGAAATACAGTAATTTGATTGGCAACAGTCCCACCTACAGGATACCATGAATGCTTAAAATAACAATAGAACACAACATTTCAGAGATGATCAGATTTATTACATTTAAACATAATAAGGAGAGGCATTAGAGATAATCTGTTAAGGTATGACAAAACATATACACATTTGAATATAAAGCTAGTTTATTGTGTAGCAAATCTGTAGGTTTAAAAAGGCACTTTTACATTTTAGTAGAGTCGCTGACCAGATATGTTAAGAATTATTATTAAAAGCGTCAAACCAAGCACATTTTTTTGTATGCATGTATATAAAAAAACAGAATGATAAAACCAACCTCAAAGTATGGCTAACAACAATCTGGACTTTGTGTATGTGAAATATTCCATTTCGTATGATATGAATGTGTATGTTTCCAATTGTAACTTGTACAATATGCAATGTTAAAAATTAAAATTTGAGACTAACGTTGGCTAGGCGGCTAACGTTGGCTAGGCTAGTAGTTACCCCCTAGAGTCGACATCCGCACCCCCGCGGCAATGTAGTTAGCATAATAATTTCAACAACAAAAAAACACCATCAAAGCCGTCTGTTGAGGATATGTTTTTTTGTGTGGGCTGAGTCTCAATCCACCACCCCCACCAATGGCAGCCTTCCGCATTTGTGGTGGAAGGTGGCCAAGCTAGGTGTTTGCCAGACCATGAGACATCCTTGGGGAAAATAAAGAAATAAAATCGTTCCCCACGAAAACGTCTGTAGCGTCTGAACGGTTTGGCCTAGAAACTAATATGACCACTACAGAAAGATGACTCATTAACACAATCCCCACGGGACTCGTCTGGAAGTCGGTACTGTCGATCTGCCAACTTCAGTCTGTAGCGTACGAACAGTTTGGGCTACACACTAATATGACCCCTCGATGAAGTGACTCTCCCGAACACGTCGGTTGTTTTACTCTTGGATGCCCACAAGCCTCGTCTGAAGGTAGCCCGATACTAGTAAAAACATTTATGGAAGTATGCAATGTGTAACTTTTTGGGCTACCAGGCCAAATTCAGATAGAAAAGTGACAGATCTATACCACACTTCTATGTTTCCCATTCTGAAGTTTCATTTGTGTGTGTTACTTTCAGTTTTGTACACCATCTTCAAAACAGCTGAAAATACAATATTTTTTGTTATGGAAAAAAAAGGTATATTTCACAAGGGTTTAGATGTCACAATGATTCTCTACACCAGAGTTTCCCAAACTCTGTCCTCGGGCAAAAACCAAAACGTGCACCCCTTGGGATCCCAAGTACTACACACCTGATTCAAATAATTAAAGCTTGATATCATTATTTTATGTATACCGAAAGGGGTCCTAAAATTCTAAATCAAGTTGCTAAATTATCCTTGGTATGACTATCTAGACACTTAAAGATTAAGGTTAAAGGTAGCTAACATGCTAAGTACTTGCAAAGTAGCTAAAAATAATTAAGTCGTCACAAAGTTGCCAATGATCTAAAATTGTCCGTGATGATTCACCCACCCAGCCAACCACCCTCCTTTAGTTTTTGCCTTAAGTAACCGGTTTTATGTAATCATACCAAACGCTGCATATCATACTCATTTGAGTGTCCCAGATTCTTGTTTAATATGTCTAGTCAATGAGACAAGCCTGGACATTAAAAAAATGACAGTGGTCCCCTTCTTCAAGCAGCACAATGAAAATGTTTTTACCCAGTAGTGTGACTCATAACATGCCAAAGAGTAAAGCAAATCTGAAAAGACACCTACCCTATTCCTACTTAGGAATAGAGGTACCATTTGGGACAGCTCTGGATGAAAGGTGTATGCCTTTAGTTGAAGTCTCGGTTAGAGAGGATGACAGGAGCTACCAAGGTCCAGAGGTAGAGAGCCAAGCCTATCCAGCTAGAGCTAATCTTCACCCACACTGCTGGCATACTGCTCTGCATGGCCTGGTAGTCTGCGTCAGGTCTGGGGAGAAATCAGGATCAATCACATCTTATTTACCATCTCAAAACCACATAGTAGACTGTGTTGGTTTGAAAAATCAGGTTGTCTGAGTACCACAAGACTGTTAGCCTGCTGACCTAAAGCCCTGGCATTAAATTGGGGAGCTGACGCATGTATCCAGGTCTTAAACAATGTGAATCACCGCAGTTATACCTGTACACATTCATATTCCTCTCCCATATAACCAAAGAAAACCAGAGCTACTTACTGGTACCAGTTGGTTAGTGTCATCATGATGTATAGGGAGGCCAGGCACAGGCTGAAGTGGAAGAAGGAGTAAGAGTAGGTGACCGCATCTTCCTCATTGTCCACAGCCCGTCTGACCCCGTCCTCCCCAATGGCCGCCTCGTGGTCGTCTGCAGCCAGACCCTGATCCTCCTCTGTCTGCATCAGCCTGTTCACCTGGGTGTTGTTGGACGAACGGATGCTGCAGGCGAGAAGAGGGAAAGAGCAGGAAACCCGCCAGGAAAAAAAAGGTAAGTGATGTGGACAGGCTCAAAGGGCCTGGATTTCATTTGAAAGAGCTCTAAACCAGTGACTCTCAAATCCAGTCCTGAGGATCCACAGGCTTAATCTAGCACGGTACTTTGATCAGGTGTCTCTGGTCTGGG
The DNA here is from genome assembly GCF_036934945.1 of Oncorhynchus masou masou. NCBI lineage: Eukaryota > Metazoa > Chordata > Actinopteri > Salmoniformes > Salmonidae > Oncorhynchus > Oncorhynchus masou. The sequence continues at coordinate 28,857,017 of NC_088223.1, read as the reverse complement.
CTGCTACGAAGAGTACCCGATTCAGTCCTGTGGGTAGTTGTGTAAAGTAACAAAGTATTTCTACTTAAGTAGTTTAGGGTATATCTGTACAATTTATATTTGTCAACTTTTACTTCACTACATTTTCAAAAGAAAATGTATACTTTCACGCCGATACATTTCCCGACACCTTCATTACTCGCTACAAACTCAAATCAACCTGAAGCTGGAAGAAAAATTAAAAAACAAATAATGTTGGAGAAAAAAAAAAAGACAAGCAACGTCGGTGAGTCGGCGCACTGATGGGTGAACTCGTTTAGCTAGGCAGCAGGCGACGACAAACAAGCAGAGTTGAGCCAATCCTCATATGTTTGGGCAAACCCAAGGGCCCTTAAGTATAAACCCCACCCACTGGGAGGCTGTCACTCGCAAAACAGTAATCTACTCAATCATGTCCGACATCGCTCTACCACCTGGACTACACCGCTCACTTCGCAAAATACATGTAGGAATCTATATTATTAAATTACTGCACACACCAACGAGCGTCTGCATTGCCAAGGGCTAAAATAGAAGTCCGTTCTATTTCTGACGCAGATCGTGCTGCAAGTCCTGCCTCTCCAATCTCCTCATTGGTTTATTGAAGCAGGTACCCACGTGCCATCTCATTTGTTATACCCACGTGGGTGACAAAGACGAATGAGGTCGGTGGTGGTAATGCACCTAATTTATGAAAGTTGCCAATCGCAATATAAAGTCAAGAGAATAAAAAGCCTAGGAGAGATGACTAGAAATGAGTCGGTTGACCGTTATGTGTGGATTAATTGGCAGAGTAGAGGACCTTGTTATTTCACCTGAAATGCACAACTCAATGTTTATATCCCAGGACAAATTAGCTAGCAACAGCAAGCTAGCTATATTGCCATATATTTTTAATGCTTTGACATGTTGACATAATTGGATTAGAGTTTGTTTTCATATTTTAACCTGCGTGTCGTGATCACGTTTGGTGTGGGGGTACAAAATATATTTATGCACGCGCGCAGCTGGTTTCGGTTCCGGAGGACAGGCACCCTTGGGCTGTATCTAAAATAGTTTTATTTTCTCAGGATGAATCCTTCATTCCATCAGATGAAATGTCTGTTAGGTTTACCAAAAGTTCATGAAACACTAGCGTCAAAGAAATCGCTGCCGTTAGCTTGCTAAACTAACTAGCCCATGTTTGCTAATGCAACAAACAGTGTTAGTTGCTGCTAGCTAATCCTATACCTAAATAGTTTAACTACCTACTTCAGCTGGCTAAAAATGTGTCCAGATTTGGGAAGCTTTGTTAACTGACGTTAACGCAAATCGAACTGACATAGCCAATTCCCCCCAAATAACGCACAGCCCCCAACTTTGGACGCACTAGCGGTTGGAGGACTAAGTAAACTTGAGCGCAACATTTAAATGGACTGGAAAATAATAGTAAGTTTTGCGACTAAAGACACCCTTCTAGCTAGCTGACCACCGATCTTTTATTGCAATTTATGTAAGTTGAGTTTTCAAAATGGTAATATGTATACACATTTTTGTAGGACACGCTGTATATCGTAAAATTCGGCTGCGCGACATACCACACATTTAATATCGAACCTTTTACCTCTGAAATATAGCTAACAGATTTGCTAATGTTGCTATCAAAAAGCTGATAGTTGTAGTATTTCCACTAAAATGTCAAACATGCTAATTGCTAACCCATATTAGCTAACATTATACAACTCCAATAATCACAAAACATTGAAGGCTTGATCACAAGATCACTGTTGGTAATGGTAATATTTCTTAACCTCTTGAAACTCTAGGGGCGTAATTTCATTTTTGGATGAAAAACGTTCCCGTTTTAAACAAGATATTTTGTCACAAAGATGCTCGACTATGCATATAATTGATAGCTTTGGAAAGAAAACACTGAATTTTCCAGAACTGCAAAGATATTGTCTGTGGGTGCCCTAGAACGGGAGCTACAGGCAAAACCAAGATGAAACGGCAACCAGGAAACCAGCAGGATTTTTGAGGCTCCGTTTTACATTGTCTCCTTATATGGCTGTGAATGCGAGAGGAATGAGCCTGCCCTTTCTGTCGTTTCCCCAAGGTGTCTGCAGCATTGTGACGTATTTGTAGGCATATCATTGGAAGATTGACCATAAGAGACTACATTTTCCAGGTGTCCGCCCGGTGTCCTCCGTCGAAATTGGTGCGTCTTTTTCAGCTGCTGGTATTTTTCCATGCGATTCTGAGGGGAAAGCAGGCTTCCACGAACTGCATATCAATGAAGAGATATGTGAAAAAACACCTTGAGGATTGATTCTAAACAACGTTTGCCATGTTTCGGTCGATATTATGGAGTTAATTCGGAAAAAGTTTGACGTTTTGGTGACTGAATTTTCGGTTCGTTTCGGTAGCCAAATGTGATGTACAAAACGGAGCGATTTCTCCTACACAAAGATTCTTTCAGGAAAAACTGAACATTTGCTATGTAACTGAGAGTCTCCTCATTGAAAACATCCAAAGCTCTTCAAAGGTAAATTATTTTATTTATTTGGTTATCTGGTTGTTGTGAAAATGTTGCGTGCTAAATGCTACTCAAAATGCTAAGCTAGCTTAGCATACTCTTACACAAATTAGTGATTTGCTATGGTTCAAAAGCATATTTTGAAAATCCGAGATGACAGTGTTGTTAAGAAAAGGCTAAGCTTGAGAGCAGGCGCATTATTTTCATTTTATTTGCGATTTTCAGAAATCGTTAACGTTGCGTTATGCTAATAAGCCTGAGGCTTTATTCACAATCCCGGATCCGGGATGGGGAGTATCAACAATGTTGAAAATACAGAGTGCTACGCTAGTCTGAATCTGGTCACATTTCCATCAGCTAACAGCGAACCCAAACCGGCTGCGAGCATGCGCCATCATGCATACATAAATTGTCGCCCCACACCAAACACGACATGCAGGTTTAATGATCAAAACAAACTCTGAACTTGGGGACAGTTCGAAAAGCATTAAACATTTATGGCAATTTCGCTAGTTAGCTTGCACTTGCTAGCTCATTTGTCGTGGGATATAAACATTGAGTTGTTATTTCACCAAAAATGCAAAAGTCCTCTACTCTGCCAATTAATCCACATAAAACCGGCAACTAAATAATTTGTAGTCATCTCTCTTCCTTCCAGGCATTTTCTTCGCTTTATATTGCGATTGGCAACTTTCATAAATTAAGTGCATTACCGCCACCGACCTCGTTCGTCTTTCAGTCACCCATGTGGGTATAACCAATGAGGAGAAGGCAAACGCAGACACTTGTTGGTGCAATAATTGAATAACAGATTTTTACATTTATTTTGCAACGCTCGAGCACACGACGTGAGCGGTGTGGTCAGCATGTAACATTAGTCAAGCCAAATACCCTTTTCTCTAAAACACTCCTGGTCAAGCTAGCTAACGTTAGGTTTCCAATGTTAGCTAACCCTCACTAGTTTAGCTAGAAATGTTATTCCTTGTGTTAGTTGATAAAGTTGTTCTTCTCACCTAGCTAAATACTGTAGACTTACGTTAGCTAGATCAATGAACATTGTAATATTCATTGGTCAAACTCACTTAACTAATGTTGTTTATAGCGTTAAAATTAGGATCCTATACCTTTAAGTATTTGTTGATGGTAGTTACCTAGTTAAGTAACGGTCTTTTCCTATTATTAGTATTATTATTATTATTTCAGAGAAAGCACGTACACCATCTTAAGATTTTTAGAGAACTGGCAGCAAACACATTGAAGAGAACATGCCTCACACTCCCGCCACCATCAAGCAGAACACATTATTGAAGGCAGCGTCTCAAATCCATCGACAAAGCTGTGGTGAAATACATGGTCCAAGGGTTCCAACTATTCGCTGTAGTAGAACGAGAACCATTAAAGGCCCACACTGCACTCCAGGATTAATGAAGCAGCCAAGGAAATTAAGGTGACTGAGGGCATGAGAGGAGTTGACCACAACGCCACCACCACCGACTGCTGGTCTGCAAGAAGAGAGCTTCATTGGTGTTACAGCCCATTGGATAGACCCTGACAGTCTCAGATGCTCTGCAGCCCTGGCCTGTAAACAGTTGAGAGGATCGCACACCTTTGAAGTGTTGGCAGGCGCCCTAAATGACATCCATACTGAGTTCGAAACTCGGAGTAAGATAGTCTGTTCTCACAATGACTACCTTAATCAAAGCTTTACAAGTTTTTGGAGAAGGTGAAAACAACAAGGCAGTCGAAGCAGTGGGTGGTGGTGAGGCAGCTAGCCAGGATGATGGTGAAGAGGAACAAGAAGAGATTGAAGTGAAGTTTGATGTGGCAACGATCCTGAATGTAGGTGGTTGAAAGTACCAGCTGCCGAAGCACCCGTGTTGTGCTTGCCACCTACTCCACTAAGGCTCTACAGGCAATGCTCTGAAAGCAACATCCAGTGAGGCTTACAAAATAAAGTGTTCTGTTCAACATTTGGCAAGTGCCAAGCACTTTGGAACAAATGCAGGAGATCTACACTTTGAAGATGAAGATACTTGCGACCTCCAGCTGCTACGCCCGAATGCTACAAGGTAGAACTCCTGGTTCATGGTTGTAGAAAGACTGAGGATCGTCAAAGGAGAGGCGGCCATCAGTTCTCTGCACAGACTTCAAGGTTCCAATAATGTAAGTAAGGATTGTATTTTATAATGTAAGGTCTTGAATATCATAAATAGGTTGCAGTATTTCCTGACCCTTTGCTTGGGGAATAATAACAGTTTCACATATCGTTGCCATACACTATCATTTAGTCAACTACTCATCCAGCCATTGATTACAGTTGTTAAATCAGGTGAAATTGTTAGTGGTCCCCTTTGTAGGTTAAAACCTGTTAAGGCTAGGCATAATACTGCCCCATTTGGATGAATTGCGTGCCCATAGTAAACTGAAAAAAAATCTGTCCAAAATTGCTAATATATGCATATAATAATAATTATTGGATAGAAAACACTCTAAAGCTTCTAAAACCGTTTGAAATATGTCTGTAAGTATAGCAATCTCCCGAACTAGTTTTGGCATCCAGAAAGTTGGGGCAACTTTGACGTCGTCGCCCCCACCCTTCCCAACCAGCTATGGAAACACGTTATGTCTTCCACTAGATGTCCTTATTTCAGTAGAGCGTTTAATTGTGCAAATCCCGCGAACTTCGACCCTTTGGGAGGAAAAAGAGTGGGTGTCACGAGAAAGAACATGTGCTTTAGGGCGTGAATTGGACACAGACCTTCCTCTGTTCCAGCTTGCCTGAGAAGAAGTACGATTGTCCGGTTGAATTGCCAATCGTTTTGTACGTTTATAACATCCGAAAGCTTGATTCTGCACTTAGTTTGACGAGTTTAGTCGACATATAATATGTAATTTTGAAGTTTTGATGCGCAACTGTTCTGGACCAGAAGTCATTTTGGGTGCATTTCAGCTGAATGTGGTAGCAGATGCTACTATATGGACACACGAACTGAAACAAAACAATGTATTGGGTAAGTATGACTCCTTCCACTACATTCTGATCGAAGACCAAAGGTAAGGGAATATTTATGTTGTAATTTTGTATTTCTGTTGACTCCAACATAGCGGAGAAATATTGCTTACGTCTGAGCGCCGTCTCAGATTATTGCATACTGTAACGTTAAAAATAAATGTGACACAGCGGTTGCATTAAGAAGCAGTGTATCTTTCTAACTATATGTAGAACATGTATATTTAGTCAAAGTTTATGATGTGTATTTCTGTTATCTGGCGGAGCTATCTATAATTTCTCCGGACATTTTTTAGCATTTTCTGAAAATGGCGTCAATGTAAACGGAGATTTCTGGATATAAATGGCATATTATTGAAAAAAAAACAAATGTACTGTGTAACATGTCCTGTTACTGTCATCTGATGACGATTTTCAAAAGGTTAGTGAATTATTTCTCTTTTAATCCTGTGTTTGTGATTGCAACTTTTGTTCGACAAAATGGCTGTATATAGTCTGTCTTTGTGGTGGTTTGACATAAATATGTGCTATGTTTTCGCCGTAAAACATTTTAGAAATCTGACACACTGGGTAGATGAACAAGGTGTTTATCTTTCATTTGAGCTATTGGACTTGTTAATGTGTGGAGGTTAAATATTTCTAAGAATATTTTTGCATTCTGTGCGCCACCGTTTGAGTTGAGCGGGGGGGTGTGGTTCCCGCTGGGGAACCTGTACCGTTAACAGGTTTTTAAGAAACAGTAGTATTTTTTTCTTCCGCAGGTTCAATCCAGCTGAAGTCGCCTTCCTCACAGAGTATGCTTCCACCATGAGCCCAGGGGCAAAGGCCATCAATATCCTGCAGGCTGAAAGCAATGTCCAGGTGGGGTGGCTACTTCCAGCTATCAACTTGATGATCACAAAACTTGACCGAATCAAGTTGTCCCTGAAGTACTGTAAGCCTCTAGTGGATGCGCTATAACTGGGACTGACGAAGCACGTCAGCCACATTTCAAGAACCTGAGCTGATCGCAGCTGCAATCCTTTCCCCCAAATTCACAACAACTTGGACGAAGGATGACGCCACCATCAGAATGGTTAGGACAAAATGTGATTCATTAACAATATTTTATTCATAAACAACTTTTGTATAGTGTACATTTTGACACATCATAGATTTGAGAAGCAGCCATTTAAACTACAATCCTGACTTTGAAGTTCAGTCCAATGGGTAGCCTACTTCGCCTTGTTGCTCCATTTATATAGATGGGAGATGGATTAATGTAGGCTCACAAAAAAACATAACTGCATGATTTCTATTGTCATCTTCCTTGTATTTCAGGAATGTACTACCACAAGGACCACATGGAAGAACCCTGCAGCTAGGTGATGGCAGAAGTCCTTCTGATGAACTGGTGGCACGAAGACATGTCAAGCACAATTAAGCTCCAAACAGCTGGACAGATACCTGGCCTGTTCAGCTGATCATAGGGAGTTGCTCAAGTCCTTCCCAGCAGTCTGAGGTTGAACACACCCTTGCCTGCCTCAACTGCATGTGAAAGGCTGTTCAGCATGGCAGGATTTGTTTTCAGCCCAATGAGAGCAGGGCTGGATTCCAGAAACTTTGAAAAACATATTTTACTGAAGATGAACTGCAAATTCAACTTCAAGTAATGACACCTTAATGCTAGCAAGCCCAAGGAAAGGGATGCCTTATGCATCTTGTCACATTTAAAATTCACAAGTCATAGGTGTCCATGTTAAAGGTATGACCTGACACATTGACTTCGAATCCAGTTCCATCAGTGGTGATGTCCTCATATTCCTACAGTGAGGTTGTGTGCAGATCTGTACATGCACTTTGAGTTACCTAAAAAAAAATGTTTTTTAAAGAAACGAACTATAGGGTTCTATACAAAACAAATTCAAGCAAAGTGACTGATTGTAACTGCTTATGTTTCGTGGCTATATTTTGTCTGTAAGAGATGTATTTAAGTGTTATCTGAGCACTTTTTGCATCCGTAAGACTTACCTTCCAGAAAAGCTCAAACCAAATAAAAGATCTGTCTGTTTTGCTTTTCAGATTTACGGCTCTAACATTTCATACTTAAAGTAGCTGATATTAAATGTACTTTCAGAGTTTTACTCAAGTAATAGTTTAATGAGTGACTATCTTCTAAATGAGTCGTTTTCCAGTAAGGTATCTTTACTTCTACTCAAGTATGGCTTTTGGGTACCTTTTCCACCACTGCCTGTGGTTCCTCAGGATTGGAGAGAACCTTACTCTAGGTTGTGATGTCATACCTGGCATACAGTGTGCAGAAGAAGAAGATGACCAGTCCTATGATGCCCTGTGCATCCCACCACTGGACCTCTTGTCCTGGGGCAGGTGTAGGGCTGGGGGTGTTGTAGACCAGACTCAGCAGGCTGGGGTTACACTTACGATCTGTAGGAAGAAAGATAATACTGCAATACCGATGAAGGCCAAAATGTTATGCTTTTAAAACCAGAGTCACATCTATTTTCCTCTCTCGTGATTTTTGGCTGCAACTCATTTCATGTTGGATGAAGTGATCGCTGACCCAAGTTGACCTTTCAGGTAAAATATGCTTCTTCACAGTCTGTTGCAGACTTCCCATTACACGAATTCCATGAGTCAGTATGCAGCCATGTGAGTCAGGGTTACGAGCATTGTGAACCATGATTCTGAACAGGGTCATCAGTAGGGTCATGATGAAACTTACTGGGGTTGTTGGTCATGGCAGACCATGTGACATACATGGTGTAGAGGGAAATGAGGGAGGCCTGGAGCAGGCCTGAGCTAGGCTGGGCCTCCTGGGGAAAATAAGTAAATAAACAAGACAGACACACGACACATTAGTCGAACTCTGTTCAACAACATTCACATGAACAAATTGTTCACAGGTGCAATATGCAGAAATTGCACCGCCATTTCCTGGTTGCTAAAGTTCAAACAGTCGCCTAATTTCTGTGTGACAATACAAGCAGTCATTGTGTAGAAAATCCTTGTATCACTACAGCTGTGAAATATAATTTCCATTACCAAAAATATTGTATTTTCAGCTGTTTGAAATGGGTGAACAAAATCAAAAGACAAAAACTAAACTTAAGCATAGAAAAAGCGCAGATAGAACAAAACTACCACTTAAACGTGCTTTCAATGAGAATAACAGATCTATAGCTCAGTTATATATTGTAGTTAACATTTTGATGATCTTGGATAATTTCAAACATTGCTAATATTTACACTCCAGAATGAACTTCAGTATGTGTATGTATTTCAAGGAGTGCAGGCTGTTTCAGTCTTGTTCCTCAAAGAAACATTGTACTCTATAAAACTGTGGGAACTTTCAGTGTGCATGTTTCGATCTTTCGAGACTGAAACCTCACCTGAACTTTGGGCAGGATGGCAACAATGGAGATGATGATGCAAAAGATTAAGTTAAGGCTAATGAAGATCTTGTGTTCAGTGCAGTCATCTCCCGTGGTGTAATAGACATAGAACAAGACCACAGCAGAGAAGGCCAGGGCATAGTGTAGCACCGTGAACGACAGGAGAGCTGTGGGAGGGGAACCATAAGAATATCACATTCAATTAAACCAGGGTCAATAGCAATATTTGTCAGGAACACTCAGGGAAATGTCAGTTTACTTCCTGAACTGACTGAATAAAAATAGAACTGACCCCAAACCTGGAGAAAACATTGACAAAAAGTCAATTTAAATGGACGTAGACAACACTAATTTAAAATTATCAGACTGTATTAACAATCAGTACCTGCAAACCAGCACTTGCTGTTTCCCTCCTCAGCATTCTCCAGCCAGGACTGGTTCCAGGTGTGAGACAAATCTACCAGCAGGATCAGTTGGATGATGATGAAGATGAAGGAACCCACTACGCCAAAGTAGAACCACACTGGAACACACGGTGAGTTGCTAAGACTAAATATGCAATGGGTGATTAATTGACCATAATTGACTACACGTCATTGGCAGTGGCGATGCGTCACTTGGGCCGGGCCCACCAATATCCAGGAGATTTGCATGCAATTCTGTTATTTCATGTCACAATAATATATCATATCAGTTAGCAAACAATTTAAATATATATATTTTTAAAAGAAGCTTGATCTAATAAAGTATGTGGTTGCTTTCCCATTGTATTGGTACATTTTCGTTGAGTCAGGCAGCCCCGAAATGCAACTGTTCCAGCCTTGCTCAGTGCTTTCTGTGGTGAAGAGTCAAACAAAGAAAGTACAGAGCGCAGGTGTTGTTGAACTTCGCTGGTTGCGCGTGTTTGGCTGAGGGTATGTCCACTCATGGGGACACTACCTGACCGCAGCATCTACTGGGAGAGCGAGCCATCAGAAGCCCTTATTCAGTGCTCCATTGGTTTACAGTAGAAGTGCCCACCCATGAAGGCTCAATGCTATTGGCCACAGATAAAGCAAGGTTTTATGCTGTGTAATTTTGATTGGACTGATGTGCCAACGTCATAGCTAGCTAGTTGTTTACCATGTCTTCAAGCTAGGTAAAATATGTCAACTCGAGGTCGACCGATTAATCGGAATGGCCGATTAATTAGGGCTGATTTCAAGTTTTCATAACAATCGGAAATAGGTATCTTTGGACACCGATTTGGAATATATATATATATTTTTTACACCTTTATTTAACTAGGCAAGTCAGTTAAGGACACATTCTTATTTTCAATGACGGCCTAGGAACACTGGGTTAACTGCCTTGTTCAGGGGCAGAACGACAGATTACCTTGTCAGCTCGGGGATTCAATCTTGCAACCTTACAGTTAACTAGTCCAACGCTCTAACCACCTGATTACATTGCACTCCACGAGCCTGCCTGTTATGCAAATGCAGTAAGCCAAGGTAAGTTGCTTGCTAGCATTAAACTTATCTTGTAAAAAACATTCAATCATAATCACTAGTTAACTACACATGGTTGATGATATTACTAGTTTATCTAGCGTGGCCTGCGTTGCATATAATCGATGCGGTGCATATTTGTGAAAAAGGACTGTCGTCGTTCCAATGTGTACCTAACCATAAACATCAATGCCTTTCTTAAAATCAATACACAGCAGTATACATTTTTAAACCTGCATATTTAGCTCAAAGAAATCCAGGTTAGCAGGCAATATTAACCAGGTGAAATTGTGTCACTTCTCTTGCGTTCATTGCAAGCAGAGTCGGTGTATATGCAACAGTTTGGGCCGCCTAATCTGCCAGAATTTTACGCAATTATGACATAACATTAAAGGTTGTGCAATGCAACAGGAATATTTAGACTTATGGATGCCACCCGTTAGATAAAATACGGAACAGTTTCGTATTTCAATGAAAGAATAAACGTCTTGTTTGAGATGATAGTTTCCGGATACGACCATATTAATGACCTAAGGCTCGTATTTCTGTGTGTTATTATGTTATAATTAAGTCTATGATTTGATATTTAGTAGAGCAGTCTGACTGAGTGGTGGTAGGCACCAGCAGGCTCGTCAGCATTCATTCAAACAGAACTTTCGTGCGTTTTTGCCAGCAGCTCGTGTCTGTGCTTTATGACTTCAAGCCTATCAACTCCAAAGATTAGGCTGGTGTAACCGATGTGAAATGGCTAGCTAGTTAGCGGGGTGCACGCTAATAGCATTTCAAACGTCACCCGCTCTGAGACTTGGATGGAGTGGTTGTTCCCCTTGCTCTGCATGGGTAACGCCGCTTCAAGGATGGCTGTTGTCGATGTGTTCCTGGTTCGAGCGAGGAGAGGGACGGAAGCTATACTGTTACACTGGCAATACTAAAGTGCCTATAAGAACATCCAATAGTCAAAGGTATATGAAATACAAATGGTATAGAGGGAAATAGTCCTATAATAACAACTACAACCTAACCCTTCTTACCTGGGAATATTGAAGACATGTTAAAAGGAACCACCAGCTTTCATATGTTCTCATGTTCTGAGCAAGGAACTTAAACGTCAGCTTTTTTACATGGCACATATTGCACTTTTACTTTCTTCTTCAATAATTTGTTTTTGCATTATTTATTTGAGGCTAAATTGATTTTATTGATGTATTATATTAAGTTAAAATAAGTGTTAATTCAGTAATTGTAATTATTACAAATAAATCCAATTAAATCATTTGTAAATATGTATTTATCGTCCGATTAATTGGTATCGGCTTTTTTGGTCCTCCAATAATCGGTGTTGAAAAATCCCAAATCGTTCGACCTCTAATGTCAACTAACTTTGCTATCTCCTAGCAAATCATTTTCAAACTTATCATTATGTGATTGGTGATGGATCATGAAGCAGTGGCTAACATCTATTTTAAGGTAGGCTAGCTATAATATCCTATGTCTTATTGTTGATGTTTGACGGAAAACTAATACCCATGGAACCACATGTAGAAGAGTTATACATCTTTGATATAACTGTACAATAGATGAAGGGAATAGCATTCACTTATGCAAATGTTGCATATTGTTAGCCAGGCCCCTTTGTAACAGGCAGACACACGCAGTGTTGCAATATTGCAGACCGATTACTAGCTAAGTTTATAAAAAGTATGCTCTATTACTGTGGTCTTCCGTGCAATATGAGCTGAAGATAAGGGAAGTAGCCTTAAACTGTTCATAACCCAAATGTTGTAACTCCAAACTAATTTCTGGGATTGGTTATTAGTGCATTCTATGTGTAGCCAGTGTCGTAGTTTTGATGCACGAGCTTCGTCGATTGCGTTTTCCCCACCAATATTTTCGTTAAAATTGCCACTGGTTACTAGTGTTTAGAGGAAGCTATTTAACATTGAAGTAATATAATAGAGTATACCTGTGTTGAATGTCCCATCTGGAATGAAGAAGGCTCCTACAGTTATCCCCACCAGTATAAGGAACTTGAAGAACCAGAATCTGAGAGGACAAAGCCACAGGCATTCATTCAATACATCACTTCATACAAAAAACAAGTCCTGTGTCTGTACGCCATTAATAAAATAAAACACTGGTCATATTTTATAGGGCAATAGCGCAATGTTTTTTTTCCATGGCTAAAAAAATGAATTTAGCAGGCCAACCTATTTGCTCCTGCTGTATGTAAAACATTGTGCTATAGCTTGTAAAATAAATGTGACTCTGGATGACACCACAATGTTTGTTTCCAACATTAGTGTTTCTTTCCTAAAGAAGTTATATCCGCCTCGTGTTTTGTTTCCTTGCCATGATACAAACGAGAATGCAATATTTTATACTGGTATGTAAACAAATAAGGGTGTGGGGGAGATGCTTCACTGCCCTGGTCTGGCCAGCAGAGGGCAATGTATTCCCAAAGATCACTATCCACTACAATAAAAGTCTGCTACATACCCGTTCTGTAGTGAGGCTCGGGGGTCCTTGCTGCTGCGAACACGGATCATGATGATGGAGAACAGGAAGAAGAAGCAGGCCATGGCAAAGCACATGCGGTACACAGACTTGTAGCCCACGATGACATCACAGTTAACCTTGTTTTCAATGCCTGGTATGGTTATGGAAGTTCCACCAACACAGAACCCAGGTATCTGATAGATCAGTGAAGAAACATAGTAAGAATTGAACCAACAATCTACGTAACACAGGTCAAAAAGTTGTCAACCACAGGGCCTTCTACACCAACTTCTGACACTAACTGGGTAAGAACCAGTCTCCTGCAAGCCACAAGTCTGTGTTAGCCCACTGAGCTAAAACCTTGGCACTAGTTCAGGGAGCTAACATAAATGTGTAGGTTTCAGGCAAGGCTCCTCATCAAGCAACCAAGACCAGGGTTGTGTTATGTGGTGTTACCTTCTTGAGCTGAGCCTCCATGCCAGGTAGGATCATGATGACAGAGACCAGGGACCCCAGCAGCAGCAGGAAGGAGAAGGCCAGCCGGGACACAGTGGAGTTGTAGGTGGAGGGACAGCATCCTGACAGCAGACAGGGAGCGGAGCCACACAGACATGATGCCTAGATAGATTGCACAGACAAGTCAAATTTTTGGTGTGCCAGAGAGAGATGGCATAATCTGGCAAATACATGCATGGTTTGTGTGTTTGCAACAAATCTACTGTGCGCCACTGCATGTTATTCCCTTTATACAGCTCCATTCCTGTGTATTGTATTCCTCGTGTTGGTTACTATTTAATAATATAAAACTCTGCCTCGTTGGGAAAGGTTCTTAAGCAAGCGTTTCACTGTAAAGTGACAATTTGATAAGCTTTAAAAAACAAAACAGTCACGGCAACCATTGCGTTTCCCATCCAAATGAACCAGGACAACTGTTAGTTGTATTGAAGGTAATCCTGCCAGAGACAATGACAGAGGCTGCCACTCATACAATTACAGTACAGCAATGAACACTAACATAGCCGTCTGATGCATGCTCTTTCTCAAGAAAGATTTTCTCATGATTTCTTGTTTTCCCTCATAACATATTGGTGGAGATCCAAGGTCCCTTTCCAATGCGTTTTAAGAAGAAGCGTGAAGAGGAACTGGAGCAATCAGGACTGATGAATTGAGGAAGACCCCAGTGGTGTGTATGTGTTGTATGAGGTCACAGAAGGACAATGCTCCTTGGGAGGCATCTCACTGCTCTCTGATGATACATGAAGACTGTCAAGTCAAGGGATGCTGTGTGAACTAGAGGTATAGGCTGGATCAGCCCAGAGATGTGTGAAGCATAGTTTAGTCAAGCCTATGATGTGGTAGCTGGGAAGGATCAGCCATCCTTCATTAAATGATTGTGAGTTAAAGTGCATTCAGAAATGGATTATTCTCCCCATTTCAACATACACTTAATGACAAAGCAAAAAGCAGGTTTTTAGAAATGTATATAACATAAAAAACTGATATCTCACATTTACATAAGTATTCAGACCCTTTACTCAGTACTTTGTTACAACAGCTTTAGCAGCGATTACAGCAGAGTCTTCTTGGGGATGATGCTACAAGCTTGGCACACCTGTATTTGGGGAGTTTCTCCCATTCTTCTCAAGCTCGGTCAAGTTGGATGGGGAGTGTCGCTGCACAGTTATTTTCAGGTCTCTCCAAAGATGTTCAATTGGGTTTAAGTATGGGGTCTGGCTGGGCCACTCAAGGACATTCTCCCGCGATCCTGACTGGTCTCCCAGTCCCTGAAATACAGCTATAGGAAGAGTCTTGGTGGCTCCAAAATTCTTACATTTAAGAATGACGGAGGCCACTGTGTTCTTGGGGACCTTCATTGCTGAAGAAATGTTTTGTTACCTTTCCCCAGATCTGTGCCTTGACACAATCTTGTCTCAGAGCTGTCAACTGTGGGACCTTACATAGATGGGAGTATGCCTTTCCAAAACATGTCAAATCAATTGAATTTCTCACAGGTGGACTCCAATCAAGTTGTAGAAACATCTCAAGGATGATCAATGGGAATAAGATGCACCTGAGCTCAAGTCTCATAGCAAAGGGTCTGAATAATTATGTAAATAAGGTAAAAAAAAAAAAAAATAATACATTTGCTAAAATTTCTAAAAACATGTTTTCGCTTTGTCATTATGGGGTATTGTGGGTAGATTGAGATTTAAAAAAAAATCAATTTTAGAATAAGGCTGTAAAGTAACTAAATGTGGACCATGTCAAGGGTCTGAATTCTTTCCAAATGCAGGCTGTATGCACCAGGATAGGCCATAAAGTGGAGCAGTAGTGTGTACAAGCTACACAAGGGTGTAGCCATTGTAGTTAAAACAGACACAGGGCTTTATGGTGACGTAAGAATGTGGTATAAACTCTTCAATAGAAAGGGTCAATAGGCCTAACACTCTCTGAATGGTCATTTTAGTGGTGTGGGGGTCCCCAATATTGGATGAAATTCACGTTCTATTGCTCAAGCAGGCTTAGAAAACGTTCAGTGACTAACAAATATACTAAACATTATTATTGAATTCGCCCGCAACATGGCATCGAATATGAAAAGGAATAATTTCAGTCACGCAGATGATTTGGGGTGGGAGGGGACAGCGTGACGCAGTGAAACCGGAAATTAGCCTAACATGAAACTGCTGACTTTTTCAGCAAATAAAACCATGTTAATTGACCGACAAAACAAGTGTCTGTTTTCAAACGAAAGTATTTAAAACCACTTCAGATCAGCATAACATATTAGAATATACTGGGAAAACAGTGTCTGTGTTTACATAAGGACCCAAAAACAAACGTCGTTGCACACTCTAACAAAGTGAGCAAAATGACAAATAGGAAGTTAATTTATACTTACACAGCTAGCAATTGAACACAATGCCATACACGCTCCCATTTCAGTTTAGAACGAATACCCCAGTCCTAATTAAACGAAGAAAACCCCAAAATGTCAACAAGTTACTTGAAAACGTTGTTGAACTTCGCGTAGTTTCCTTCGACGCTATCCAAGCAGCAACAGGGCGTGTCTGAAGAATCAGGTACACCCTTTTGTTAGTCGGTAACTCAACACCGTCGACGGTGATATGTCCATGGGTGTCTTCAATCCAACATCTGGTCTAATCAGCTGCTGATGCGTTTAATAATTTAGCAATATAAATAGCTCACATTCTAATTGAGGCTTAAAGTCCAGAATTACATTTTTATATGAAAAACAACCGTATACTGTAATACGTGGAAGACACACACACACATACACTTATAAATAATCTTCATGCTTGTTCATAAATCCTGGACAGTCAAATGTGTATATCACCTCTTTCCCTGATTATTCCACATCAGAAGGGAGAAGCATCAGCATTAAAACATGGTCCATTTACCCCAGTTGGACTTGTTTGCACTTGACACTTGATGTTATGTTATGTTGTCCGAGTAGTTAAGAAGTCATCTTTAGCAGCTACTTACAGATTCCTTAATCAACTGAAAAATCTATCTATAGTAATTGGGCTGGCAAATTAATAGACAGGGGCAATTTCTCAGATTGTTCAGACAATTCTCAAAAATAGGAACTTCCCGTGAGTTAGGATGTTTGATATGCTTTTTACATGTATTGTAACAAAGACAATAACATAGATAAACATGATAAAAGTGGCCATTTTAGGCCTATACGTTCCCTCTGAAAGACCAATGATCTGTGAACTTACAGTTGAAGTCAGAATTTTACATACACTTAGGTTGGAGTCATTAAAACTTGTTTTTCAACCACTCCACACATTTCTTGTTAACAAACTATAGTTTTGTCAAGTCGATTAGGACATCTACTGTGTGCATGACACAAGTCATTTTTCCAACAATTGTTTACAGACAGATTATTTCACTTATAATTCACTGTATCACAATTCCAGTAGGTCAGAATTTACATACATTAAGTTGACTGTGACTTTAAACAGCTTGGAAAATTCCAGAAAATGATGTCATGGTTTTAGAAGCTTCTCTTAGGCTAATTGAGTCAATTGGAGGTGTACCTGTGGATGTATTTCAAGGCCTACCTTCATAGTCAGTGCCTCTTTGCTTGACATCATGGGAAAATCAAAAGGAATCAGCCAAAACCTCAGCAAGAAATTTGTAGACCTCCACAAGCCTGCTTCATCCTTGGGAGCAATTTCCAAACGCCTGAAGGTACCAAGTTCATCTGTATAAACAATAGTACGCAAGTATAAACACCATGGGACCACGCAGCTGTCATACTGCTCAGGAAGGAGATGCGTTCTGTCTCCTAGAGATTAACATATTTTGGTGCGAAGAGTGCAAATCAATCCCAGAACAACAGCAAAGGACCTTGTGAAGATGCTGGAGGAAACAGGTATAAAAGTATCTATATCCACAGTAAAACAAGTCCTATATCAACATAACCTGAAAGGCTACTCCACAAGGAAGAAGCCACTGCTCCAAAACCGCCATATAAAAGCCAGACTACGGTTTGCAACTGCACATGGGGACAAAGATCATACTTTTTGGAGAAATATGTAGTCTGATGAAACAGAAATGGAACTGTTTACACGTAATGACCATTGTTATGTTTGGAGGAAAAAGGGGGAGGCTTGTAAGCCAAAGAACACCATCCCAACTGTGAAGTGAGGGGGTGGCGGCATCATGTTGTGGGGGTGCTTTGCTGCAGGAGGGACTAGTGCACTTCACAAAGTAGAAGGCATCATGAGGCAGGAAAATTATGTGGATATATCGAGGCAGCATCTCAAGACATCAGTCTGGAAGTTAAAGCTTGGTCGCAAATGGGTCTTCCAAATGGACAATGACCCCAAGCATACTTCCAAAGTTGTGGCAAAATTGCTTCAGGACCACAAAGTCAAGGTTTTGGAGTGGCCATCACAAAGCCCTGACCTCAACCCTATAGAAAATTTGTGGCCAGAACTGAAAAAACGTGTGTAAGCAAGGAGGCCTACAAACCTGACTCAGTTACACCAGCTCTGTCAGGAGGAATGGGCCAAAATTCACCCAACTTATTGTGAGAAGCTTGTGGAAGTCTACCCAAAATGTTTGACCCAAGTTAAACAATTTAAAGACAATGCTACCAAATACACTCAATTAGTATGTAAACTCAATTAGTATGTAAAAATTCCCACTGGGAATGTGATGGAAAAAAAAATCTCTCTACTATTATTCTGACATTTCACATTCTTAAAATAAAGTAGTGATCCAAACTGACCTATGACAGGGAATTTTTACTAGAATTAAATGTCAGGAATTGTGAAAAACTGAGTGTAAATGTATTTTGCTAAGGTGTATGTAAACTTCTGATTCAACTGTAACAACGTTCTTCTGTTGAAGGAGGAGCAGACCAAAATGCAGCGTGGTGGTTACTCATATTTATTGTTGAAAAATGACTAGACATGAAAATACTGAAATGTACAAAAAAACAAAAAAAACAACAACAGACGGAACCGTGAAAAAAAACTATACAGCCTATCTAATGACTACAAACACAGAGACAGGAAAAATCACCCACGAAACACTCAAAGAATATTGCTGCCTAAATATGGTTCCTAATCAGAGACAACGATAATCACCTGACTCTGATTGAGAACCGCCTCAGGCAGCCATAGACTATGCTATACACCCCACAAAACCCCAAGATGAAACACACCACAATAAACCCATGTCACACCCTGGCCTGACCCAATAAATGAAGATAAACATAATACATTTTGACCAGGGTGTGACATGTACATGATACAGACAACACCTTGGTGTCATTATACTCAATCGTGTGCTCTAAATATGGAGTATCACTACATTCTGAAATACAATTTTACACATTAATTTATTCAACACGAATTCCCCTGGTGATGACATTATTATCTGGAACTTGTGAGAACCCCAACTTGTTTGAGTAGACCATAGAATCTGAGGGTTCCATAAAGAGAATTGAGATCATGAGGGCTTTTGGATTCTGAGAGCCATTTTGTTCTGTGACCTAAAAACGGGTGTATTCATTAGTCAGATTCCATTGCAAAACATTGTCTGTTCCTCCAAATGGAAAATGTTCCTTTTGTGCTGTTTGGTTCCTAGAGTAAATCGTAAACGGTTTTCCGTTGCAAAATGTTTTGCGACAGACAAAATGTTTAGCAACGGAATCCGACTACTGAATACAGTTCATCCAGAGACACATGGCGGCCATTGTTGTTGAGGTCCGAGTTTATCGATATGATCGTAGACGTCCTCAGTATATTCTACACAGATGGTGTAAGCCCCAATTGACGGCACTCCTTGACCTTCTTCAAAATGCTTCAGTTGGGTAACTTTATATTCTCTGTCCATGCATCTATCATCGGCCCCACTTTTCAACAAACAAATGCAGCTTTCTACACTAAATGCCAATGGCAAAATTCAATGAGGACAAGTGCATACATCCTCATACTGTTCTTCACCAGCAACATAAGCAAAAGAAATCAATAGAAAGTGATTAAGAATTAGACAGTGGTTTCTTCAAGGGAACCACACTCCTAATCTGAAGTATAAACTCTCCAGTCAATACAAAGAACAATGAGTGTCCAATTGTATTTGATGAGGGAGAAAATATTCTGATACCCTACCACACATGAATGTTTGACGAAACCAATGCTGATGTGGGTGAAGGATTTTTGTTCCAGCTAGCATTAACTAACGCAACCGATACCAATCAAGTCGTAAATGATGACGATGGTTGACAGGGTGTTGCTGATTGGCACTCAACTGCCTATACTGTCCCTAGAGTTCAGGGCCTGTATTCACATGGCTTCTCAGATTGAAGTGACTCAAATCCTATTCTTTTGTATATCCGATTCGGTTCATTTTCCTGCAGTCTGAACAGCCAAAAAGCACATGGAATCAGATATTTCAAGCCACATTTCGAACCACCTTCGTCTATCCTTTTGTGGACCCTAAGCGAGATTTGGTGGTGGGGCAATTTTTTTTGTGCCCCCCTATTGACGGTAGAGAGAAACAATTGTCTTTTAAAGGTTTTCCTGTAATTCTACATATTTTGCCATGGGGCGTAGAGAAAACATTGCAGTTTTAAAGGAAGTCTTCTGCAGTTCTACACATTTTGCCATGACTTATGCCAGCTGTAAATGAGATCTTGTTCTCAACTAGCTTACCTGGTTAAATTAAGGTGAAAAAAATAAAAAAATAAATGATATCTGAGTGAGAGTGACTAACAAAATCAATCGGGCCCCATGGAAGTCAGGGCCCCTGTGCACATGCCCTGCGTGCCCGGTTGGTATTAGGCAATGATTACAAGTTTAGATAACTGCCGAGACTAATTTACCAATCAATTTTAATTTGCTGACATGGCTAAGTGAGTGACTGTCAGCGACTGGCAAAACAAGATAAAAAATGCTGATGCACAAAAAAATTTCAAACTTGCACTTTCTGTATTCTACTATTCTAACTCTCAACAGTAAATTGAGAGTCTGACTAAGTTCCCCAAAAAAGATACACAGTGTCAGTCAAAAGTTTGGACACACCTACTCATCGAAGGATTTTTCTATATTTGTTCTATTTTCTTTATTGTAGAATAATATTGAAGACATCAACACTATGAAATATGGAATCATGTAGTAACCAAAAAAGTGTTAAACAAATCAAAATCTATTTTATATTTGAGATTCTTCGAAGTAGCCGCCCTTTGCCTTGATAACAGCATTGCACAATCTTGACATTCTCTCAACCAGCTTCACCTGGAATGATTTTCCAGCAGTCTTGAAGGAGTTCCCACATATGCTGACCACTTGTTGGCTGCTTTTCCTTCATTCTGCGGTTCAACTCATCCAAAACCATCTAAATTGTGTTGAGGTTGGGTGATTGTGGAGGCCAGATCATCTGATGCAGCAATCGATCACTCTCCTTGGTCAAATAGCCCTTGCACAGCCTGGAGGTGTGTTTGGTTGTTGTCCTGTTGAAAAACAAATCAAATCAAGTGTTATTGGTCACATACACATGTTTATCAGATGTTATTGCGGGTGTAGCGAAATGCCTGTGTTTCTAGCTCCAACAGTACAATAATATCTAACAAGTATTATTTAATAATTTCACAACATATACCCAATACACCAAAATCTAAGTAAAGGAATGTAATTAAGAATATATAAATATATGGACGAGCAATGTCAGAGCGGCATAGGCTAAGATACAGTAGAATAGAATAGAGTACAGTATATACACTACCGTTCAAAAGTTTGGGGTCAGTTAGAAATGTCCTTGTTTTTGAAAGAAAAGCAAATAACATCAAATTGGTCAAAAATACAGTGTAGATGTTGTAAATGACTATTGTAGCTGAAAATGGCAGATTTCTTTAATGGAATATCTACATAGGTGTACAGAGGCCCATTATCAGCAACCATCACTCCTGTGTTCCAATGGCACGTTGTGTTAGCTAAGAAGCTAATTGATCATTAGAAAACCCCTTTGTTAGCACTGCTGAAAACTGTTGTGCTGATGCAATAAAACTGCCCATTAGACGAGTTGAGTATCTCGAGCAGCAGCATTTGTGGGTTTGATAAAAGGCTGAAAATGACCAGAAACAAAGAACTTTCTTCTGAAACTCGTCAGTCTATTCTTGTTCTGAGAAATGAAGGTTATTCCATGCGAGAAATTGCCAAGAAATGGAAGATCTCGTTCAACGCTGTGTACTACTCCCTTTACAGAACAGCTCAAACGGGCTCTAACCAGAAAAGAAAGAGGAGTGGGAGGCCCCAGTGCACAACTGAGCAAGAGGACAAGTACATTAGAGTGTCTAGTTTGAGAAACAGATGCCTCACAAGTCCTCAACTTGCAGCTTCATTAAATAGTATATGGAAAACACCAGTCTCAACGTCAACAGTGAAGAGGCGACTCCGGGATGCTGGCCTTCTCGGTAGAGTTGCAAAGAAAAAGCCATATCTCAGACTGGCCAATAAAAATAAAATATTAAGATGGGCAAAAGAACACAGAAACTGGATAGAGGAAGATTGGAAAAAAGTGTTATGGACAGACAAATCTAAGTTTGAGGTGTTCGGATCACAAAGAAGAACATTTGTGAGATTCAGAAAAAATGTAAAGATGCTGGAGGAGTGCTTGATGCCATCTGGCAAGCATGGTGGAGGCAATGTGATGGGCTGGGGGTGCTTTGGTGGTGGTAAAGTGGGAGATTTGTACAGGGTAAAATGGATCTTGAGGAACGGATCTTGAGGAAGGCTATCACTCTATTTTGCAATGTCATGCCATACCCAGTGGACGGCGCTCAATTGGAGCCAAATTCCTCCTACAACAGAACAAAGACCTAAAGCACAGCTCCAAACTATGCAAAAAATGATTTAGGGAAGTAGCAGTCAGCTGATTCTGTCTATAATGGAGTGGCAAGCACAGTCACCGGATCTCAACCCTATTGAGATGTTGTGGGAGTAGATTGACCGTATGGTACGTAAGAAGTGCCCATCAAGCCAATCCAACTTGTGGGAGGTGCTTCAGGATGCATGGGGTAGAATCTCTTCAGATTACCTCAACAAATTGACAACTAGAATGCCAAAGGCCTGCAAAGATGTAATTACTGCAAATGTAGGATTCTTTGATGAAAGCAAAGTTTGAAGGACACAATTATTATTTCAATTAAAAATTATTATTTATAACCTTGTCAACATCTTGACTATATTTCCTATTCATTTTGCAACTCATTTCATGTATGTTTTGATGGAAAACAAGGACATTTCTAAGTGAACCCAAACTTTTGAATGGTAGTGTACATATGAGTAATGCAAAATATTTAAACATTATTAAAATGACTAGTGTTACATTTATTAAAGTGGTCAGTGATTTCAAGTCTATGAATATAGGCAGCAGCCGCTAATGTACGATTGATGGCTATTTAACAGTCTGATGGCCTTGAGATAGCAGCTGTTTTTCAGTCTCTCGGTCCCAGATTTGATGCACCTGTACTGACCTCGCCTTCTGGATGATAGAATGGTGAACAGGCAGTGGCTCAGGTGGTTGTTGTCCTTGATAATCTTTTTGGCCTTCCTGTGACATCGGGTGCTGTAGGTGTCCTGGAGGGCAGGTAGTTTGCCCCTGGTGATGCGTTGGGCAGACCGTACCACCCTCTGGAGAGCCCTGAGGTTGCGGACGGTTTAGTTGCCATACCAGGTTGTGATACAGCCCGACAGGATGCTCTCGATTGTGCATCAGTAAAGGTTTGTGAGGGTTTTAAGGGCCAAGACAAATTTCTTCAGCCTCCTGAAGTTGAAGAGGTGCTGTTGCGTCTACTTCACCACACTGTCTATGTGAGTGGACCATTTCAGTTTGTCAGTGAAGCGTTCCACTTTCTCCACTGCAGTCCCGTTGACGTGGATAGGGGGGTGCTACCTCAGCTGTTTCCTGAAGTCCACGATGATCTTTTTTTTTGACGTTGAGTGAGAGGTTATTTTCCTGGCACGACACTCCTAGAGCCCTCACCTCCTCCCTGTAGGCTGTCTCGTCATTGTTGGTAATCAAGCCTACTACTGTTGTGTCGTCTGCAACTTGATAATTGAATTGGAGGCGTGCTTGGCCATGCAGTCGTGGGTGAACAGGGAGGACAGGAGGGGACTGAGCACACTTTTGTATGGCCCCAGTGTTGAGGATCAGCGAAGTGGAAGTGTTGCTTCCTACCTTCATCACCTGGTGGCGGCCCGTAAGGAAGTTCAGGAGCCTGCTGCACAGGGTGGGGTTGAGACCCAGGGCCTCCAGCTTGACGGTGAGCTTGGAGACTACTATGGTGTTGAATGCTGAGCTGTAGTCAACGAACAGCATTCTTATATAGGTATTCCTCTTGTCCAGATGGGATAGGGCAGTGTGCAGTCTGATGGCGATTGCATCGTCTGTGGACCTGTTTGGCGGTATGCAAACTGAAGTGGATCTATGGTTGCCGGAAGGTGGAAATGATATGATCCTTGACTAGTTTCTTAAGTTAAAGCACTTCAGGATGACAGAAGTGAGTGCTACGGGGCGGTAGTCATTTAGTTCAGTTATCTTTGCCTTCCTGGGTACAGGAACCATGGAGGCCATCTTGAAGCATGTGGGGACAGCAGACTGGGATAGGGAATGATTGAAAATGTCTGTAAACACACCAGCCAGCTGGTTTGCGCATGCATAAACTTATCCTCTGCAGCAAAGGTAACTCTGGGTCTTCCTTTCCTGTGACGGTCCTCATGAGAGCCAGTTTCATCATAGCGCTTTATGGTTTTTGCGACCGCACTTGAAGAAATGTTCAAAATTCTTGAAATCTTCCAGATTGACTGACCTTCATGTCTTAAAGTAGTGATGGACTGTCCTCTCTCTTTGCTTATTTGAGCTGTTCTTGCCATAATATGGACTTGGTCTTTCACCAAATTGGGCTATCTTCTGTATAACACCCCTACCTTGTCACAACACAACTGATTGGCTCAAAGGCATTAAGAAGGAAAGAAATTCCACAAACAATGTTTTAACAAGGCGGCAGGCAGCCTAGTGGTCAGAGCGTTGAACTTGTAACCGAAAGGTTGCAAGATCGAATTTCTGAGCTGACAAGATAAAAATCTGTAGTTCTGCCCCTGAACAAGGCAGTTAACCCAGTGTTCCAAGGCCATCATCGAAAATAAGATTTCGTTCTAAACTGACTTGCCTAGTTGAAAAGGCACAGCTGTTAATTCAAATGCATGATGTTAAGTGAGAGAATGCCATACCGCTCCCAGTCCACGAGGTACTGTAGGCCCCCCACCTGGCGTCTCGAATCCAGAATGCCTCGAACTGTATACGCCTGGGGCCCCTCGATGTCCAGAGGGGGCAGAGGGACCTCAGGCAACTCACCTTCTTGCAGGGGACCAGCCACCACCGGCCTGAGGAGAGACACATGAAACGAGGGGTTAATACGGTAATACTTAGGAAGTTGTAACCTATAACACACCTCGTTTATTCTCCTCAGGACTTTGAACGGCACCACACACTGCGGCCCCAGCTTCCGACAGGGCAGGCGGAGGGACAGGTTTCGGGTCGAGAGCCAGACCCTGTCCCCCGGTGCAAAGATGGGGGTCTCACTGCGGTGCTGGTCAGCGCTCCTCTTCTGCCGTTCTCCCGCTAACCGTAATGAGTCCTGAACGGCTTTCAAGGTGTCCATGGAGCGCTGTACCCATTCCTCCACCGCAGGAGCCTCGGTCTGACTCTGATGCCATGGAGCCAGGACCGGCTGGGAACCTAACACACACTCAAAAGGAGACAAGTTAGTAGAGGAGTGGCGTAAGGAGTTCTGGGCTAGTTCGGCCCATGGAACATACCTTTCCCACTCACCAGTCCGGTCCCGACAATAGGACCGCAGAAACCTGCCCACATCCTGGTTTACGCGCTCCACCTGCCCATTACTCTCGGGGTGACAACCTGAGGTTAAGCTAACCGAGACCCCCAGTCTCTCCATAAACGCCCTCCACACTCTGGACGTGAATTGGGGACCCCGATCAGAGACGATGTCCTCAGGCACCCCATAGTGCCGGAAGACATGGGTAAACAAAGCCTCAGCAGTCTGCAGGGCCATAAGGAGACCGGGCAACAAAATGAGATGACAGGACTTAGAAAACCGATCCACAACGACCAGGATTGTAGTACTTCCCTGGGACGGGGGAAGGTCGGTAAGAAAATCCACGGATAAGTGTGTCCACGGCCGTTGTGGAACGGGGAGGGATTGTAATTTCCCTCTAGGCAGGTGCCGAGGAGCCTTGCTCTGAGCACACACTGAGCAGGAGGAGACATAAAATCTCACGTCTTTAGCCAGTGTGGGCCACCAATATCTCCCTCTCAGACTCTGCACTGTCCTCTTGATACCAGGATGACCCGAGGAGGGAAGAGTATGAGCCCAACAAATCAGCTTGTTCCGGACCACCCTCGGCACGTTCTTGGTCCCTACTGGACAGTTAGGAGGAGCCGGCTCTGACCGTGAGGCCCTCTCTATCTCAGCGTCCACCTCCCATACCACCGGTGCCACGAGACATGATGGTGGAATGATGGGAGTTGGCTCAACTGACCGTTCCTCGGTATCAGAGGCGAGACAGTGCGTCAGCTTTGGTGTTTTGGGAGCCTGGCCGATATGTGAGGGTAAACTGGAACCTGGTAAAAAAACATAATATATATAATATATCCCATTTAGCAGACGCTTTTGTCCAAAGCGACTTACAAGTCGGCTGGGGCCACTACTTTTACATATGGGTGGTCCCAGCGGGAATCGAACCCACGACGCTTGGCGTTGCAAGCGCCATGCTCTACCGACTGAGCCACACAGGACCCCCAACATGGCCCATCTAGCCTGACGTGGATTTAGTCTCTTAGCTGCCCGGATGTACTCGAGATTACGATGGTCAGTCCAGATGAGAAAAGGGTATTTAGCCCCCTCAAGCCAATGTCTCCACACCTTCAGAGCCTTGACTACAGCTAACAACTACTGGTCCCCCACATCGTAAGTTTCGCTCCGCTGGGCTGAGCTTGCTCGAAAAGAAAGCACACGGGCGGAGCTTGGATGGCACGCCCGAGCGTTGGGACAGCACGGCTCCAACCCCAGCCTAGGACGCATCCACCTCCACTATGAACGCTAAAGAGGGGTCCGGATGCGCCAACACGGGCGCATTGGTGAACAGCTCCTTCAGACGACTGAAAGCTCTGCCCGCCTCTGCTGACCAGCGCAAGCGCACCGGTCTTCCCTTCAGCAGTGAGGTGATGGGAGCAGCCGCCTGACCAAAACCCCGGATAAACCTCCGGTAATAATTGGCAAACCCTAAAAACCGCTGCACTTCTTTCACCGTGGTCGGAGTCGGCCAATTACGCACGGCTGTAACGCGATCATCCTCCATCACCACCCCGGAGGTGGAAATACGATACCCCAGGAAGGAAACGGACTGTTTGAAAAACTCACATTTCTCCGCCTTGCAATACAGGTCATGCTCCAGTAGTCGCCCAAGTACCTTACGCACCAGAGACACATGCTCCGCGCGTGTGGCAGAATAGATCAAGATGTCATCAATGTACACTACCACTCCCTGCCCGAGCAGGTCTCGGAGAATCTCATCTACGGAGGATTGGAAAACGGCTGGAGCATGCTTCAACCCGTATGGCATGACGCAGTACTCATAATGACCAGAAGTAGTACTAAATGCGGTTTTCCACTCATCTCCTCCCCGGATACGTACCAGATTATACGCGCTCCTCAGGTCCAGTTTTGTGAAGAAGCGCGCCCCATGAAATGATTCCATTGCCGTAGCGATGAGAGGTAGTGGGTAACTAAACCCCACTGTGATGGAATTTAGACCTCTATAATCAATACATGGACGCAGACCTCCATCCTTCTTCACAAAAAAAAGAAGCTCGAGGAGACGGGTGATATGGAGGGCTGAATGTACCCCTGTCCCAGCAATTCAGAAACATATGTTTCCATCGCAACTGTCTCCTCCTGGGACAATGGATACACGTGACTCCTAGGAAGTGCAGCGTTTTCCAGAAGGTTTATTGCGCAGTCCTCTCGACGATGAAGTGGTAATTGGGTCGCCTTCCCTTTACTGAAGGTGATAGCCAAATCGGCATATTCAGAGGGAATGCGCACGGTGGAAACTTGGTCTGGACTCTCCACCGTAGTCGCACCAACGGCAACTCCTATACACCTACCTGAACACTCCTCTGACCACCCCTTAGGAGCCCCCTGTCGCCAGGAAATCACCGGGTTGTGTTGAGCTAACCAGAGAACCCCCAACACCACTGGAAATGCAGGTGAATCTATAAGGAACAGGCTAATCTGCTCCTTATGATCACCCTGCGTTACCATGTCCAGCGGCACCGTAGCCTCCCTAATTACTCCTGACCCTAATGGTCGGCTATCTAAGGAGTGCACGGGGAAAGGTCGATCTAACGACTCCATGGGAATTCCTAGCCTTAACGCAAGCCCACGATCCATAAAATTCCCAGCTGCGCCTGAATCGACTAGCGCCTTATGCTGTAGAGGGGGAAAACCCAGGGAAAGAAATCAATACAAACACATGACTGACAGGAAGCTCTGAATGAGTTTGGTGCTTACTCACCTGGGGTGATCGAGCAGTGTTCCGCCTGTCCTCCCGACTCCGAGAAGAGTTCCTCCAGCACCGGTCGGAAGTGTGCCCTCGTCGACCACAACTGGTGCAGGAGGACACTCCTCCTCCGGTCCCCCTCGAAGCCGTACCTCCTAATTCCATAGGGATAGGAACAGGGGGGCTGGGATTGGAAACTACAGGACCTGATCCGAACACCCGCGAGCAGCCAGCAGGTTGTCAAGACGGATAGCCAGATCGATAAGTCCATCCAGTGTGAATGTGGTGTCCCGACATGCCAGCTCCCTGCGGACGTCCTCCCTGAGACTACATCTAAAATGATCAATCAAGGCCCTGTCGTTCCATCTTGCTCCTGCTGCCAAAGTACTAAACTCTAGGGCAAAATCCTGTACGCTCCTCGTCTACTGACGCAGGTGGAACAGCCGTTCACCCGCCGCCCGACCCTCGGGTGGATGGTCAAAACCAGCTCGGAATCGGCGGGTGAACTCTGTGTAATTATCCTTAGCCGAGTCCGGACCATTCCACACTGCGTTGGCCCACTCGAGGGCTCGCCCAGTCAAGCAGAAGACGAGGGCGCACACGCTCTCCTCTCCAGAGGGAGCAGGACGCACGGTAGTCAGGTATAGTTCCAGTTGAAGGAGGAAACCCTGGCACCCAGCCGACAATCCGTCAAACTCCCGTGGGAGTGTCAGCCAAAGAGCCCCGGAGCCAGATGTGGTCGCAGAAACAGGAGGTGCTGGAGAAGGGGTTGCTAGAGATGAGGTGGGGAGGCCACTCCTCTCCCATCGATCCATTCTCTCCATCATTTGGTCCATAGCAGAACCAATCCGGTGAAGAACGCTGGTATGATGGAGGACCCTCTCTTCCATCGATGGGAGAGGAGACGCTGCTGCTCCTGCTGATTCCATGGTGGTGCGGGATTCTGTCACGTCTAATCAAGGTGGGTGGAATCAGTCGCAGAGAGCAGATAGCGATATGAAAGTTTTATTCTCCGGTGAACAAGAAACACGGTCAACCCAATACACACAGGGTGAATAATCCAATCCACAGGATAAAAGACAAACCGGAGATTAAGAACACAAGATACACCGACAGACATAGATGACAAATAAACAATCCCACACAAAACAAGGGCGGGACAACCTACATTATATACAGACACGAAAAGGGATCGGTAGTGGCTAGTAGGCCGGTGACGACGACCACCGAGCACCGCCTGAACGGGCAGGAGAGCCAACCTCGGCGGAAGTCGTGACACTGGCCCTGACCTTCCAAGGTGGTTTGAAATCAGATACAAATTTGATTCCTGGCCATGCGACTTGTGTCTAACGGTCAAATTCGATCTATTTGCCCTCATGGTTTTTAGACTGCTATTTTACATATCTTGTTGCTTGCTAGTTAGTCGGTTGACAAGAACATGTATTTCTTACAGACAAATTATTGAATGTGCTAGAAAGCTACCTAGTTGACTGCTGTGGCGAGCTAGAAAGGACTCATATTGAAAATAGTTTCATTGTCCTTTGAGGCTTGAAGTGTTCTAACACAATAATTTTTAACATTCAAAGTAATTGGGAACATCCATGGTAGGCTTTGTCACCTTAGCTTGGAGAGTCAGCATTCCAAAACAACAAAGCAGCACCCACCCGTAGCACGCGCTCCAGCAGGTATATTTCACTGGTCACCCTCAAAGCCAATTCCTCCTTTGGTCACCTTTCCTTCCAGTTCTCTGATGCCAATGACTGGAACGTATTGCAAAAAAAAAAATCACTGAAGCTGGAGACTCATATCACTAACTTTAAGCACCAGCTGTCGGAGCAGCACAGATCACTGCACATAGCTCAGCTGTAAATATCTCATCCCCATACTGATATATGTTTTGCTCCCCAGTAGCTCTACTTGCACATCACTCCAGTGTTTAATTGCCAAATTGTAATTATTTTGCCACTATGGCCTATTTATTGCCTTACCTCATTTGCACACTGTATATACACTTCTATTGTGTTAACTGTATGTTTGATTATTCCATGTGTAACACTGCTTTGCTTTCTTGGCCAGGTTGCAGTTGTAAATGAGAACTTGTCCTCAACTAGCCTACCTGGTTAAAAAGGTGAAATACATTTTTTTTTTAAAGACAGATGTGAGCAAGGCTCTAGTGCACTGATCTAAAAGGCAAAAACTTTTCTAGTCAGAGATGCTTTGGGAATATGGGCCTAGAACCCTAAGGCCATTGGCTGCGTTTAGACAGGCAGCCCAAATCTGCTCATTTTCACTAATTGGCCTCTTGACCAATCCGATTTGAAAAAAATGTTGCGATTGGTCTAGACCAATTAGTGGAAAAAGAGCACAATTGTGCTGCCTGTCTAAAAGCAGCCATATAATTTGTGTGAATTGGCACCTGAATCTCTCATCTCTGGCTTTTTGAAATCAGAACAGGTGATGTGGCAATCCCGTAGCGCCTGCCCAACTAGATGCTTAAGCGTTGCAACCAGTGGTTGTGTGCCACGTCATCAACAGTGCTGTATGTGGTTAGCTGATTTGTTAAATACATAACCAGGCATTTTAAAGATCTGGCAGGCATCTGCAATGTAGTCAGGGAGGAACTTGCCATTGATTTTGAGGCTTGGCCTACACCACACTAAACACTTGGGTTTTAGCACCAAATTCTTCTGGATAATATTGGAAGTCTCAATAAATGGTCGGATTAAGGAAAAGGACCAGTTAGAAATGCCAGTGCCGATTTCCGGTTCCAGTCCGCCAGCGGAGGTTGAGGGAAGATGGGAAACCATGGGTTTGATACCATTCCACTGCAGTTACCACAAGCCCGGTCTTCCCAATTAAGGGGCCACCAACCTCCTGTGCAGTCCACCCATTCCTCAGACCCTTCATAGCAAGCCCAATGTCTCAGAATGCCCTGTAGCTTACATGCACAATCAGGAACCTTGGGACAGAGTCACATTAATCCAGGATGTGATGTCTGGCTACGCAAACACCAATACAGACCAAAGACTAAGCTAGGAAATGTCAGTTGGCAGCAACAGGCCCTCACTTTAACAAATGAAGGCAATATTTCAGATTACTCTAGCATGTCGTGCATAATGGCGAAGACAGAAAGTCAGTCGAAGTAGCATTAAATCATTTATTTTTCAAAGAGATTAACAGGCATCTCTTGAGATATCGTCTCAGTGTTGTGGTAGTCCCTTCACTGGTTGAGTTCGCCAGGAGCAGATGTGGTGCTTATGTCACTTTTTGTAGGGTCATCCTCCTTGTGTGCTGGGACATCAGGACCGGCACCAACCTCAGTGAGTTGGAGTGTGCTGCTGCTTGGAGCAAGTCTATTATGGGCCACCACGACAACAGCGCCTTCCAATTCTAGAAATTGGATAGTGGACCTGGAACATATCCCTTCTTTATGAAACCACATCAAAAGCAGATCCATTTAAAAGTGATACTGGCAATTGCCATGTGCAGGTTGACATTTATTGAGACGGTATTGTCCTGGAGGCAGAACTGAGCGATTTCCACTAGCTGTGCCAGATGGAAAGTCAAAATTGGCTACATTGTAACAATGTATGCTTTTCATTTCATGTTAGGCATTAGGGTTGGCAGTGAGGTTAATGTTTAAAAAACATATTTTATTATTACTTTGTGGCTGTGCCAGCTAGTGAACATTCTGCGGAGCCATCCCAATAAGTGCTAACCTGCTTGCCATGTGCAGGTTATTTCCCTCTAAAATACCAGTACCATCATCCCATACATACCCTTTCAATAGGTTCCAATCTCATACTGATCCTCCTCTTCACCCAGACCCTCTTTCTCTGTGGTAACCTCAAGGTCTCCACTGGGCTCAGGTGTAGGAATCAACTCAGGGTCTGGAGTGGCCTCCAGCTCTGAGAACAGACCATTTAGCACAGAGCCTACATGCAATTATCATACATTCAAAACAGTAACGTACTGTCATTACCTCGTTGGGCGATTAGTTCTTTCTGCCTGATGAAGCCATCATATGTTGCAGAGCTAACGAGACCGTGCTTGTTGTTGGGTCCGACCCTTGGGCCCAAGGGACTAACCTCATTTTGGGATTGGGCGAAATAAGGTCCTGGAATTAAATGTAACAGATTAACACAGCCAGTGTTGGCAGAATTGCTAGCCTATAGGGATAGGAAAAGACAGGTGTCCGAAGTGGCACCCGATGACCTATAGAGTGCACTACTTTTGACCAGTGCATCATGGTCTGGGCAATAGTCTAGACATCCTGGTTGCTTCCCACACATTTTAAAAACTGGCTTTACACTTCTGTACGTACTAGAATGCGATGCCTATGTCACTACCTTGACCGCTTGAATACATACAAAATAGTAGCTAGCAAGATGGAGATCGGTTATTTTTAATGAGTGCATTATGCAAGTGGCTAGTTTGCCTCAACTACCTTCACTAAATCCACTGCAAAGGTATTCCCTGCAAAATTTGGTTTCAAATCATGACGTTATGCCTCGTGATTTGTTGGGAGAAGTTGCCAAACGAGTCAGTCATTGAAACCAGACCCTAGTCACTGCTGTTGCCTAGGGTTGGGTTCTCAAGACTACCTGTTCAAAGGTAGTGCACTACA
This sequence comes from Oncorhynchus masou masou, assembly GCF_036934945.1. NCBI lineage: Eukaryota > Metazoa > Chordata > Actinopteri > Salmoniformes > Salmonidae > Oncorhynchus > Oncorhynchus masou. The sequence continues at coordinate 28,824,347 of NC_088223.1, read as the reverse complement.
TAAGGAATAAGATTATGCCATGTCAGAGTCAAATTACCTCTCTTGAAGTCCATGCCACGCGATACGGGCTTCCTGTCCCCTGTTGAGGCAGGGAAGCCAGGTATATCGATACCTCCACTCGTCCGTGGAGATAGAGGCGTACTCTTCTGTTTACTTGGGAGGACAATCATGGGGCCCAAAGTAGTATCCTGGTCCCATACTAAAAGGACAACACATTAAACACATACATTTGCAGTCAAGACACTCAATTAGTCTTCCCTCAATTTCCATATTGGAGAAGGTCCCGCCCCTGCAATGTGTTTTGAGAAGGTGGTGATGGAATAGAGGGATTAAGATGTCAAATACACCTTTCTTGGCCTTCATCCCAATACTCCAATTGTCACCAGAGGCTGGGGGTTTGTTGCGGTAGACACGAGGTTCAAGTTGGCTGCCACCTAGTCTTGGACTGAGGGGACGTTGTGCTGGAGCTTGATCAACCCCCTTCTGTCTACTCAGGCTTGGACAACGCCCACATAGCAAATCATTCTCATCAGCAGACCTCCATCTGAAATGTATGAAAGATCTGCTCATGGACCAAGAACACACCACTTTAAAAAAAAGCTATGGTTATTCCAGTGAATAGGTCACAGCCCAGTAACAGTAGCTAAGGAAATGTGACTTATCCCACCTGCCATCAATGAAGGAGCATGCCTTGTTGCTAGGCTCTGCATGGTCCATGACAGGGACTGCCATAAGGTGGCAGGTGATGTACAGCTGTGAAAAACAGGATAAGCAAAACAAAGATGCAGAATCACAGTAGCCTACATAATGTCTGTAAATTATGTTACTGTAGAATAATTTAACTACAGTACCCATAATGGCCTCTACAACATTGCTTTTATTAAATACCGCCCTCACCTCTGCCCTGTCCTCCTGGTAGAACCTAAAGGCATCAATGTGGAACCCGAGCTTGTTGTCCTGGGTCCTACGCATGAAACCAGAGCGGGAACCAGGCAGCTGGGATTCCGTCAAGCACCTGGAGGGAGATATTATTAAAATGCATATTGGGGCATCTTCCTTAGTAACCAATTAAGAAGTCTCAAAGACACCATAAAAATGGTGGAAGCCCTCAAATGGCATATTCTATCGTTCTCTACGGGCCAGCCGGATAATAGTCGTTCTAAGTCATCCCCCCCCTGCTTACCCATCACTCTCAATGAAGACATATCTGGGGACAGAGTTGCTATCAGGGTCCAGTGTGGCCACGCAGCTGCTAACAAAGACCCTGAGCCTGGTGTGGTGAGCAACCCTGACAGATGCCTCAATGTTGATGGGATCACCCAGGAAGTAGACTCCAGAACCCCGCTCATAGAGCCAGTCACCTGGAAAGGAAATGGCAGTAAAGAAAGACCGTACTGCAAGCGATGCGTTTCAAACACGAGTCGCTATTAAAACTACCACGGCCAGAACATATTGTCAATAGGCGCTCAACTAGTGAGCATCTAATAATGGATTAAAATGAGGGCCATGTTTAGGAGGCAAACTGTATAACGTTGCAGATAGAAGTGTCCCCAATAACAGTTGTCTGATGTGATTCCGTATTTTGCATGTCAGAGGGGCATTTGTGCTACATAGTACATTTATATCTGCCTGCGGCTATGGTACCCTGACCTGTTCACCGGACGTGCTACCTGTCCCAGACCGGCTGTTTTCAACTCTAGAGACAGCAGGAGCGGTAGAGATACTCTCAATGATCAGCTATGAAAAGCCAACTGACATTTACTCCTGAGGTGCTGACCTGTTGCACCCTCGACTACTGTGATTATTATTTGACCATGCATGAACATTTGAACATCGTTGCCATGTTCTGTTATAATCTCCACCCGGCACAGCCAGAAGAGGACTGGCCACCCCTCAGAGCCTTTCCTAGCCACCGTGCTTCTACACCTACATTGCTTGCTGATGTAAGAAGGGCTATATAAATACATTTGATATATGAACATTCAATTCACGGGTTTTACCAAGCTTCTGGGAGAGCGCCATTGTATCCTTTTGATTCATTATCTGAACGGTCAGCAAAATTGTACCCTGCGAAATGCAGCCCAGGATTTATTTACCCACTTGTCATAAGCTTCAATGAGAACTGCAGGGTCTCTTCAGCAGACACTGTGGCGGTGAAAGGGATCCAGGTCGGCTGGAGAGAAGAGCTGTCCAAACTGTACTTCCTGAAACAGAAAGTACAGACCGGTGAATACACCAATAGGTCAACGCAGGATTCCTATGACCGTCATACAACAGTATAGCCTAAACTCACCTTTCATAATGACACTCAATTGGGATCACAGCACCAGCCATTCGAATAACGCCATCTGGTGTGGTTCTGGGTGTATATCTGAGGAGGTTTGCGTAGATCAATGAGTCTTCGTTCAGCTGTGGAGTCACAAAGCAGCATTTAAGAGGTTGTTTCAAGAAGTCAACTACTGAATTTTTAAAAATATATTTTACCATGTACTTGGTTCCACAGTCTGAAAGTGCTGCGAATATTCTGTACTCATCTCCGGTTGCTGAAGCTGTAGCCCTACACGGCTCTTGGTCTTGGTACTGTTCAACTCCAAGTCGCAGGTCATCCACATCGATTAGATTACCGAGTTTAAACAGATCAGCCTTCACTACGATCTCCATGTAGTCTGAATGGCATGTCACAGCAACCGTTTCTACTCGAACTGGCCTTAAAACTGTTTGTTGGAGTGGAGGCTGTTTAAAGCGTGGACGATTGTCAAATTGCGGTGTTCGCCTTGGAAGTTGTTGCCATGTGTCAGTGCTATAAGTATATGACAAAGCAGGAGAGATTAAGAAGTTTTCCACAAGTAAAAACCAAACCAGTTGCTTGAACAATAACCTGAGCGTGTTTGCCATCATGAGTCCCATGCCAACAACTAATGTGACTCTGTAGGTTAGAGGACAGCGTGCCTCTGCTATGCTACAATTGATGAAACTGAGGTAGCTTTTAACAACCAACCAGGCTGCACACCTGGGCTGGATTACACCCTAATTTGGCCTTGCATCTGATTAGTCAAGATCTTTAATTGGCATGCATGTTCAAGTCAAATCACATTTTATTTGTCACAAACACATGGTTAGCAGATGTTAATGCGAGTGTAGCGAAATGCTTGTGCTTCTGGTTCCGACAGTGCAGTAATTTCTAACAAGTAATCTAACAGTTCCCCAACAACCTCAACTAATACACACAAATCTAAAAGGGGTGAATGAGAAAATGTACATATAAATATAAGGATGAACAACGGCCAAGCGGCATAGGCAAGGTGCAATAGATGGTATAAAATACAGTACATAAATATGATATGAGTATTGTAAGATATGTAAACATTATTAAGTGGCATCGTTTAAAGTGACTAGTGATCCATTTGTTAAAGTGGCCAGTGATTGGTTCTCCATGTAGGCAGCAGCCTCTCTGAGTTAGTGACTGCTGTTTAGCAGTTTGATGGCCTTGAGATAGAATCTGTTCTTCAGTCTCTCGGTCCCAGCTTCGATGCACCTGTACTGACCTCACCTTCTGGATGGTAGCGGTGTGAACAGGCAGTGGCTCGGGTGGCTATTGTCTTTGATGATCTTTTTTTGCCTACCTGTGACATCGGGCGCTATAGATGTCATGGTGGGCAGGTAGTTTGCCCCCGGTGATGCGTTGTGCAGACCGCAGCACCCTCTGGAGAGCCTTGCGGTTGCCGTACCAGGCTGTGATACATCCTGACAGGATGCTCTCGATTGTGGATCTGTAAAAGTTAGTCAGGGTTTTGGGTGACAAGCCACTTTTCTTCAGCCTCCTCCTTCTTCACCACACTGTCTGTGTGGGTGGACCATTTCAGTTTGTCGTTCATGTGTATGCCGAGGAACTTTCCACTTTCTCCACTGGTGTCCCTTCAATGTAGGTGTTGGGGTGGAGGGGCTCCTTCGGCTGTTTCCTGAAGTCCACGATCATCTCTTTTTTTGTTGACGTTGAGTGAGAAGTTGTTTTCCTGACACCACACTCGTGGTGCCCTCACCTCCTCCCTGTAGGCTGTCTCGTCGTTGTTGGTAATCAAGCCCACTACTGTTGTGTCGTCTGCAAACTTGATGGTTGAGTTGGAGGCGTGCTATAGCCACGCAGTCGTGGGTGAACAGGGAGTACAGGTGCACGCACCCGTGTGGGGCCCCAGTGTTCAGGGTCAGCGAGGTAGAGGTGTTGTTTCTTACGTTCACCACCTGGGGGAGGCCCGTCAGAAAAATCCAGTACTCAATTGCACAGGGCGGGGTTGAGGCCCAGGGCCCCAAGCTTGACGATGGGCTTGGAGGGTACTATGGTGTTGAATACTGAGCTGTAGTCAATGAACAGCATTCTTAAATAGGTATTCCTCTTGTCCAGATGGGATAGGGCAGTGTGCAGTCTGATGGCGATTGCATCGTCTGTGGACCTGTTTGGCGGTATGCAAACTGAAGTGGATCTATGGTTGCCGGAAGGTGGAAATGATATGATCCTTGACTAGTTTCTTAAGTTAAAGCACTTCAGGATGACAGAAGTGAGTGCTACGGGGCGGTAGTCATTTAGTTCAGTTATCTTTGCCTTCCTGGGTACAGGAACCATGGAGGCCATCTTGAAGCATGTGGGGACAGCAGACTGGGATAGGGAATGATTGAAAATGTCTGTAAACACACCAGCCAGCTGGTTTGCGCATGCATAAACTTATCCTCTGCAGCAAAGGTAACTCTGGGTCTTCCTTTCTTGTGACGGTCCTCGTGAGAGCCAGTTTCATCATAGCGCTTTATGGTTTTTGCGACCGCACTTGAAGAAATGTTCAAAGTTCTTGAAATCTTCCAGATTGACTGACCTTCATGTCTTAAAGTAGTGATGGACTGTCCTTTCTCTTTGCTTATTTGAGCTGTTCTTGCCATAATATGGACTTGGTCTTTCACCAAATTGGGCTATTATCTGTAGAACACCCCTACCTTGTCACAACACAACTGATTGGCTCAAAGGCATTAAGAAGGAAAGAAATTCCACAAACAATGTTTTAACAAGGCGGCAGTTAGCCTCGTGGTCAGAGCGTTGAACTTGCAACCGAAAGGTAAGATAAAAATCTGTAGTTCTACCCCTGAACAAGGCAGTTAACCCAGTGTTCCAAGGCCATCATTGAAAATAAGATTTTGTTCTAAACTGACTTGCCTAGTTGAAAAGGCACAGCTGTTAATTCAAATGCATGATGTTAAGTGAGAGAATGCCAAGAGTGTGCAACGCTGTCATCAAGGCAAAGGGTGAATAAATATAAATTGGATTTGTTTAACACCTTTTTGGTTACTACATGATTCCATGTGTTATTTCATAGTTTGATGTCTTCACTGTACAATGTAGAAAATAGTAAAAAATTGAATGAGTAGGTGTGTCCGAACTTTTGGCTGGTACTGTATATGCGTATAAACCTTTTTGGGTCGGGGGCCCCCTAGTGTCCGGGGACCCTAAGCGACCGCTTATGTCTGGTGCTGGCCCTGACCTTCCAAGGTGGTTTGAAATCAGATACAAATTTGATTCCTGGCCATGCGACTTGTGTCTAACGGTCAAATTCGATCTATTTGCCCTCGTGGTTTTTAGACTGCTATTTTACATATCTTGTTGCTTGCTAGTTAGTCGGTTGACAAGAACATGTATTTCTTACAGACAAATTATTGAATGTGCTAGAAAGGTACCTTGTTGACTGATGTGGCGAGCTAGAAAGGACTCATATTAAAATAGTTTCATTGTCCTTTGAGGCTTGAAGTGTTCTAACATTCAAAGTAACTGGGAACATCCATGGTAGGCTTTGTCACCTTAGCTTGGAGAGTCAGCATTCCAAAACAACAAAGCAGCACCCACCCGTAGCACGCGCTCCAGCAGGTATATTTCACTGGTCACCCCCAAAGCCAATTCCTCATTTGGTCACCTTTCCTTCCAGTTCTCTGACACCAATGACTGGAACGTATTGCAAAAAAAAAAATCACTGAAGCTGGAGACTCATATCACTAACTTTAAGCACCAGCTGTCGGAGCAGCACAGATCACTGCACATAGCTCAGCTGTAAATACCTCATCCCCATACTGATATATGTTTTGCTCCCCAGTAGCTCTACTTGCACATTACTCGTGTTTAATTGCCAAATTGTAATTATTTTGCCACTATGGCCTATTTATTGCCTTACCTCATTTGCCCACTGTATATACACTTCTATTGTGTTAACTGTATGTTTGATTATTCCATGTGTAACACTGCTTTGCTTTCTTGGCCAGGTTGCAGTTGTAAATGAGAACTTGTCCTCCTCAACTAGCCTACCTGGTTAAAAAGGTGAAATACATTTTTTTTCCAAGACAGATGTGAGCAAGGCTCTAGTGCACTGATCTAAAAGGCAAAACCGATCCATTGATAAGCTTTTCTAGTCAGAGATGCTTTGGGAATATGGGCCTCGAACCCCAAGGCCATCGGCTGCTTTTAGACAGGCAGCCCAAATCTGCTCATTTTTTCACTAATTGGCCTCTTGACCAATCCGATTTGATAAAAATGTTGCGATTGGTCTAGACATATTAGTGGAAAAAGAGCACAATTGTGCTGCCTGTCTAAAAGCAGCCATGTGTGTGAATTGGCACCTGAAAATCTCTCATCTCTGGCTTTTTGAAATCAGAACAGGTGATGTGGCAATCCCGTAGCGCCTGCCCAACTAGATGCTTAAGCGTTGCAACCAGTGGTTGTGTGCCACATCATCAACAGTGCTATGTGGTTAGCTGATTTGTTAAATACATAACCAGGCATTAAAGATCTGGCAGGCATCTGCAATGTAGTCAGGGAGGAACTTGCCATTGATTTTGAGGCTTGGCCTACACCACACTAAACACTTGGGTTTTAGCACCAAATTATTCTTCTGGATAATATTGGAAGTCTCTAAAAAGGGTCGGATTAAGGAAAAGGACCAGTTAGAAATGCCAGTGCCGATTTCCGGTTCCAGTCCGCCAGCGGAGGTTGAGGGAAGATGGGAAACCATGGGTTTGATACCATTCCACTGCAGTTACCACAAGCCCGGTCTTCCCAATTAAGGGGCCACCAACCTCCTGTGCAGTCCACCCATTCCTCAGACCCTTCATAGCAAGCCCAATGTCTCAGAATGCCCTGTAGCTTACATGCACAATCAGGAACCTTGGGACAGAGTCACATTAATCCAGGATGTGATGTCTGGCTACGCAAACACCAATACAGACCAAAGACTAAGCTAGGAAATGTCAGTTGGCAGCAACAGGCCCTCACTTTTTTAACAAATGAAGGCAATATTTCAGATTACTCTAGCATGTCGTGCATAATGGCGAAGACAGAAAGTCAGTCGAAGTAGCATTAAATCATTTATTTTTCAAAGAGATTAACAGGCATCTCTTGAGATATCGTCTCAGTGTTGTGGTAGTCCCTTCACTGGTTGAGTTCGCCAGGAGCAGATGTGGTGCTTATGTCACTTTTTGTAGGGTCATCCTCCTTGTGTGCTGGGACATCAGGACCGGCACCAACCTCAGTGAGTTGGAGTGTGCTGCTGCTTGGAGCAAGTCTATTATGGGCCACCACGACAAAAGCGCCTTCCAATTCTAGAAATTGGATAGTGGACCTGGAACATATCCCTTCTTTATGAAACCACATCAAAAGCAAATATTTAAAAGTGATACTGGCAATTGCCATGTGCAGGTTGACATTTATTGAGACGGTATTGTCCTGGAGGCAGAACTGAGCGATTTCCACTAGCTGTGCCAGATGGAAAGTCAAAATTGGCTACATTGTAACAATGTATGCTTTTCATTTCATGTTAGGCATTAGGGTTGGCAGTGAGGTTAATGTTTAAAAAATCATATTTTATTATTACTTTGTGGCTGTGCCAGCTAGTGAACATTCTGCGGAGCCATCCCAATAAGTGCTAACCTGCTTGCCATGTGCAGGTTATTTCCCTCTAAAATAGCAGTACCATCATCCCATACATACCCTTTCAATAGGTTCCAATCTCATACTGATCCTCCTCTTCACCCAGACCCTCTTTCTCTGTGGTAACCTCAAGGTCTCCACTGGGCTCAGGTGTAGGAATCAACTCAGGGTCTGGAGTGGCCTCCAGCTCTGAGAACAGACCATTTAGCACAGAGCCTACATGCAATTATCATACATTCAAAACAGTAACGTACTGTCATTACCTCGTTGGGCGATTAGTTCTTTCTGCCTGATGAAGCCATCATATGTTGCAGAGCTAACGACACCGTGCTTGTTGTTGGGTCCGACCCTTGGGCCCAAGGGACTAACCTCATTTTGGGATTGGGCGAAATAAGGTCCTGGAATTAAATGTAACAGATTAACACAGCCAGTGTTGGCAGAATTGCTAGCCTATAGGGATAGGAAAAGACAGGTGTCCGAAGTGGCACCCGATGACCTATAGAGTGCACTACTTTTGACCAGTGCATCATGGTCTGGGCAGTAGTCTAGACATCCTGGTTGCTTCCACACATTTTAAAAACTGGCTTTACACTTCTGTACGTACTAGAATGCGATGCCTATGTCACTACCTTGACCTCTTGAATACATACAAAATAGTAGCTAGCAAGATGGAGATCAGTTATTTTTAATGAGTGCATTATGCAAGTGGCTAGTTTGCCTCAACTACCTTCACTAAATCCACTGCAAAGGTATTCCCTGCAAAATTTGGTTTCAAATCATGACGTTATGCCTCGTGATTTGTTGGGAGAAGTTGCCAAACGAGTCAGTCATTGAAACCAGACCCTAGTCACTGCTGTTGCCTAGGGTTGGGTTCTCAAGACTACCTGTTCAAAGGTAGTGCACTACATAAGGAATAAGATTATGCCATGTCAGAGTCAAATTACCTCTCTTGAAGTCCATGCCACGCGATACGGGCTTCCTGTCCCCTGTTGAGGCAGGGAAGCCAGGTATATCGATACCTCCACTCGTCCGTGGAGATAGAGGCGTACTCTTCTGTTTACTTGGGAGGACAATCATGGGGCCCAAAGTAGTATCCTGGTCCCATACTAAAAGGACAACACATTAAACACATACATTTGCAGTCAAGACACTCAATTAGTCTTCCCTCAATTTCCATATTGGAGAAGGTCCCGCCCCTGCAATGTGTTTTGAGAAGGTGGTGATGGAATAGAGGGATTAAGATGTCAAATACACCTTTCTTGGCCTTCATCCCAATACTCCAATTGTCACCAGAGGCTGGGGGTTTGTTGCGGTAGACACGAGGTTCAAGTTGGCTACCACCTAGTCTTGGACTGAGGGACGTTGTGCTGGAGCTTGATCAACCCCCTTCTGTCTACTCAGGCTTGGACAACGCCCACATAGCAAATCATTCTCATCAGCAGACCTCCATCTGAAATGTATGAAAGATCTGCTCATGGACCAAGAACACACCACTTTTAAAAAAGCTATGGTTATTCCAGTGAATAGGTCACAGCCCAGTAACAGTAGCTAAGGAAATGTGACTTATCCCACCTGCCATCAATGAAGGAGCATGCCTTGTTGCTAGGCTCTGCATGGTCCATGACAGGGACTGCCATAAGGTGGCAGGTGATGTACAGCTGTGAAAAACAGGATAAGCAAAACAAAGATGCAGAATCACAGTAGCCTACGTAATGTCTGTAAAGTATGTTACTGTAGAATAATTTAACTACAGTACCCATAATGGCCTCTACAACATTGCTTTTATTAAATACCGCCCTCACCTCTGCCCTGTCCTCCTGGTAGAACCTAAAGGCATCAATGTGGAACCCGAGCTTGTTGTCCTGGGTCCTACGCATGAAACCAGAGCGGGAACCAGGCAGCTGGGATTCCGTCAAGCACCTGGAGGGAGATATTATTAAAATGCATATTGGGGCATCTTCCTTAGTAACCAATTAAGAAGTCTCAAAGACACCATAAAAATGGTGGAAGCCCTCAAATGGCATATTCTATCGTTCTCTACGGGCCAGCCGGATAATAGTCGTTCTAAGTCATCCCCCCCCTGCTTACCCATCACTCTCAATGAAGACATATCTGGGGACAGAGTTGCTATCAGGGTCCAGTGTGGCCACGCAGCTGCTAACAAAGACCCTGAGCCTGGTGTGGTGAGCAACCCTGACAGATGCCTCAATGTTGATGGGATCACCCAGGAAGTAGACTCCAGAACCCCGCTCATAGAGCCAGTCACCTGGAAAGGAAATGGCAGTAAAGAAAGACCGTACTGCAAGCGTGCGTTTCAAACACGAGTCGCTATTAAAACTACCACGGCCAGAACATATTGTCAATAGGCGCTCAACTAGTGAGCATCTAATAATGGATTAAAATGAGGGCCATGTTTAGGAGGCAAACTGTATAACGTTGCAGATAGAAGTGTCCCCAATAACAGTTGTCTGATGTGATTCCGTATTTTGCATGTCAGAGGGGCATTTGTGCTACATAGTACATTTATATCTGCCTGCGGCTATGGTACCCTGACCTGTTCACCGGACGTGCTACCTGTCCCAGACCGGCTGTTTTCAACTCTAGAGACAGCAGGAGCGGTAGAGATACTCTCAATGATCAGCTATGAAAAGCCAACTGACATTTACTCCTGAGGTGCTGACCTGTTGCACCCTCGACTACTGTGATTATTATTTGACCATGCATGAACATTTGAACATCGTTGCCATGTTCTGTTATAATCTCCACCCGGCACAGCCAGAAGAGGACTGGCCACCCCTCAGAGCCTTTCCTAGCCACCGTGCTTCTACACCTACATTGCTTGCTGATGTAAGAAGGGCTATATAAATACATTTGATATATGAACATTCAATTCACGGGTTTTACCAAGCTTCTGGGAGAGCGCCATTGTATCCTTTTGATTCATTATCTGAACGGTCAGCAAAATTGTACCCTGCGAAATGCAGCCCAGGATTTATTTACCCACTTGTCATAAGCTTCAATGAGAACTGCAGGGTCTCTTCAGCAGACACTGTGGCGGTGAAAGGGATCCAGGTCGGCTGGAGAGAAGAGCTGTCCAAACTGTACTTCCTGAAACAGAAAGTACAGACCGGTGAATACACCAATAGGTCAACGCAGGATTCCTATGACCGTCATACAACAGTATAGCCTAAACTCACCTTTCATAATGACACTCAATTGGGATCACAGCACCAGCCATTCGAATAACGCCATCTGGTGTGGTTCTGGGTGTATATCTGAGGAGGTTTGCGTAGATCAATGAGTCTTCGTTCAGCTGTGGAGTCACAAAGCAGCATTTAAGAGGTTGTTTCAAGAAGTCAACTACTGAATTTTTAAAAATATATTTTACCATGTACTTGGTTCCACAGTCTGAAAGTGCTGCGAATATTCTGTACTCATCTCCGGTTGCTGAAGCTGTAGCCCTACACGGCTCTTGGTCTTGGTACTGTTCAACTCCAAGTCGCAGGTCATCCACATCGATTAGATTACCGAGTTTAAACAGATCAGCCTTCACTACGATCTCCATGTAGTCTGAATGGCATGTCACAGCAACCGTTTCTACTCGAACTGGCCTTAAAACTGTTTGTTGGAGTGGAGGCTGTTTAAAGCGTGGACGATTGTCAAATTGCGGTGTTCGCCTTGGAAGTTGTTGCCATGTGTCAGTGCTATAAGTATATGACAAAGCAGGAGAGATTAAGAAGTTTTCCACAAGTAAAAACCAAACCAGTTGCTTGAACAATAACCTGAGCGTGTTTGCCATCATGAGTCCCATGCCAACAACTAATGTGACTCTGTAGGTTAGAGGACAGCGTGCCTCTGCTATGCTACAATTGATGAAACTGAGGTAGCTTTTAACAACCAACCAGGCTGCACACCTGGGCTGGATTACACCCTAATTTGGCCTTGCATCTGATTAGTCAAGATCTTTAATTGGCATGCATGTTCAAGTCAAATCACATTTTATTTGTCACAAACACATGGTTAGCAGATGTTAATGCGAGTGTAGCGAAATGCTTGTGCTTCTGGTTCCGACAGTGCAGTAATTTCTAACAAGTAATCTAACAGTTCCCCAACAACCTCAACTAATACACACAAATCTAAAAGGGGTGAATGAGAAAATGTACATATAAATATAAGGATGAACAACGGCCAAGCGGCATAGGCAAGGTGCAATAGATGGTATAAAATACAGTACATAAATATGATATGAGTATTGTAAGATATGTAAACATTATTAAGTGGCATCGTTTAAAGTGACTAGTGATCCATTTGTTAAAGTGGCAAGTGATTGGGTCTCCATGTAGGCAGCAGCCACTCTTGAGTTAGTGACTGCTGTTAAGCAGTCTGATGGCCTTGAGATAGAATCTGTTCTTCAGTCTCTCGGTCCCAGCTTCGATGCACCTGTACTGACCTCACCTTCTGGATGGTAGCGGTGTGAACAGGCAGTGGCTCGGGTGGCTGTTGTCTTTGATGATCTTTTTTTGCCTACCTGTGACATCGGGTGCTATAGATGTCATGGTGGGCAGGTAGTTTGCCCCCGGTGATGCGTTGTGCAGACCGCAGCACCCTCTGGAGAGCCTTGCGGTTGCCGTACCAGGCTGTGATACATCCTGACAGGATGCTCTCGATTGTGGATCTGTAAAAGTTAGTCAGGGTTTTGGGTGACAAGCCACTTTTCTTCAGCCTCCTCCTTCTTCACCACACTGTCTGTGTGGGTGGACCATTTCAGTTTGTCGTTCATGTGTATGCCGAGGAACTTTCCACTTTCTCCACTGGTGTCCCTTCAATGTAGGTGTTGGGGTGGAGGGGCTCCTTCGGCTGTTTCCTGAAGTCCACGATCATCTCTTTTTTTGTTGACGTTGAGTGAGAAGTTGTTTTCCTGACACCACACTCGTGGTGCCCTCACCTCCTCCCTGTAGGCTGTCTCGTCGTTGTTGGTAATCAAGCCCACTACTGTTGTGTCGTCTGCAAACTTGATGGTTGAGTTGGAGGCGTGCTATAGCCACGCAGTCGTGGGTGAACAGGGAGTACAGGTGCACGCACCCTTGTGGGGCCCCAGTGTTCAGGGTCAGCGAGGTAGAGGTGTTGTTTCTTACGTTCACCACCTGGGGGAGGCCCGTCAGAAAAATCCAGTACTCAATTGCACAGGGCGGGGTTGAGGCCCAGGGCCCCAAGCTTGACGATGGGCTTGGAGGGTACTATGGTGTTGAATACTGAGCTGTAGTCAATGAACAGCATTCTTAAATAGGTATTCCTCTTGTCCAGATGGGATAGGGCAGTGTGCAGTCTGATGGCGATTGCATCGTCTGTGGACCTGTTTGGCGGTATGCAAACTGAAGTGGATCTATGGTTGCCGGAAGGTGGAAATGATATGATCCTTGACTAGTTTCTTAAGTTAAAGCACTTCAGGATGACAGAAGTGAGTGCTACGGGGCGGTAGTCATTTAGTTCAGTTATCTTTGCCTTCCTGGGTACAGGAACCATGGAGGCCATCTTGAAGCATGTGGGGACAGCAGACTGGGATAGGGAATGATTGAAAATGTCTGTAAACACACCAGCCAGCTGGTTTGCGCATGCATAAACTTATCCTCTGCAGCAAAGGTAACTCTGGGTCTTCCTTTCCTGTGACGGTCCTCATGAGAGCCAGTTTCATCATAGCGCTTTAAGGTTTTTGCGACCGCACTTGAAGAAATGTTCAAAGTTCTTGAAATCTTCCAGATTGACTGACCTTCATGTCTTAAAGTAGTGATGGACTGTCCTTTCTCTTTGCTTATTTGAGCTGTTCTTGCCATAATATGGACTTGGTCTTTCACCAAATTGGGCTATTATCTGTAGAACACCCCTACCTTGTCACAACACAACTGATTGGCTCAAAGGCATTAAGAAGGAAAGAAATTCCACAAACAATGTTTTAACAAGGCGGCAGGTAGCCTAGTGGTCAGAGCGTTGGACTTGTAACCGAAAGGTTGCAAGATGGAATTCCTGAGCTGACAAGATAAAAATCTGTAGTTCTGCCCCTGAACAAGGCAGTTAACCCAGTGTTCCAAGGCCATCATTGAAAATAAGATTTCGTTCTAAACTGACTTGCCTAGTTGAAAAGGCACAGCTGTTAATTCAAATGCATGATGTTAAGTGAGAGAATGCCAAGAGTGTGCAACGCTGTCATCAAGGCAAAGGGTAAATAAATATAAATTGGATTTGTTTAACAGCTTTTTGGTTACTACATGATTCCATGTGTTATTTCATAGTTTGATGTCTTCACTGTACAATGTAGAAAATAGTAAAAAATTGAATGAGTAGGTGTGTCCGAACTTTTGGCTGGTACTGTATATGCGTATAAACCTTTTTGGGTCGGGGGCCCCCTAGTGTCCGGGGACCCTAAGCGACCGCTTATGTCTGGTGCTGGCCCTGACCTTCCAAGGTGGTTTGAAATCAGATACAAATTTGATTCCTGGCCATGCGACTTGTGTCTAACGGTCAAATTCGATCTATTTGCCCTCGTGGTTTTTAGACTGCTATTTTACATATCTTGTTGCTTGCTAGTTAGTCGGTTGACAAGAACATGTATTTCTTACAGACAAATTATTGAATGTGCTAGAAAGCTACCTAGTTGACTGATGTGGCGAGCTAGAAAGGACTCATATTGAAAATAGTTTCATTGTCCTTTGAGGCTTGAAGTGTTCTAACATTCAAAGTAACTGGGAACATCCATGGTAGGCTTTGTCACCTTAGCTTGGAGAGTCAGCATTCCAAAACAACAAAGCAGCACCCACCCGTAGCACACGCTCCAGCAGGTATATTTCACTGGTCACCCCCAAAGCCAATTCCTCCTTTGGTCACATTTCCTTCCAGTTCTCTGACACCAATGACTGGAACGTATTGCAAAAAAAAAAAATCACTGAAGCTGGAGACTCATATCTCCCTCACTAACTTTAAGCACCAGCTGTCAGAGCAGCACAGATCACTGCACATAGCTCAGCTGTAAATACCTCATCCCCATACTGATATATGTTTTGCTCCCCAGTAGCTCTACTTGCACATTCATCTTCTGCACATCACTCCAGTGTTTAATTGCCAAATTGCAATTATTTTGCCACTATGGCCTATTTATTGCCTTACCTCATTTGCACTGTATATACACTTCTGTGTTAACTGTATGTTTGATTATTCCATGTGTAACACTGCTTTGCTTTCTTGGCCAGGTTGCAGTTGTAAATGAGAACTTGTCAACTAGCCTACCTGGTTAAAAAGGTGAAATACATTTTTTTTCCAAGACAGATGTGAGCAAGGCTCTAGTGCACTGATCTAAAATGCAAAACCGATCCATTGATAAGCTTTTCTAGTCAGAGATGCTTTGGGAATATGGGCCTCGAACCCCAAGGCCATCGGCTGCGTTTAGACAGGCAGCCCAAATCTGCTCATTTTTTCACTAATTGGCCTCTTGACCAATCCGATTTGAAAAAAATGTTGCAATTGGTCAAGACCAATTAGTGGAAAAAGAGCACAATTGTGCTGCCAGTCTAAAAGCAGCCAAATGTGTGTGAATTGGCACCTGATAATCTCTCATCTCTGGCTTTTTGAAATCAGAACAGGTGATGTGGCAATCCCGTAGCGCCTGCCCAACTAGATGCTTAAGCGTTGCAACCAGTGGTTGTGTGCCACATCATCAACAGTGCTATGTGGTTAGCTGATTTGTTAAATACATAACCAGGCATTTTAAAGATCTGGCAGGCATCTGCAATGTAGTCAGGGAGGAACTTGCCATTGATTTTGAGGCTTGGCCTACACCACACTAAACACTTGGGTTTTAGCACCAAATTATTCTTCTGGATAATATTGGAAGTCTCTAAAAAGGGTCGGATTAAGGAAAAGGACCAGTTAGAAATGCCAGTGCCGATTTCCGGTTCCAGTCCGCCAGCGGAGGTTGAGGGAAGATGGGAAACCATGGGTTTGATACCATTCCACTGCAGTTACCACAAGCCCGGTCTTCCCAATTAAGGGGCCACCAACCTCCTGTGCAGTCCACCCATTCCTCAGACCCTTCATAGCAAGCCCAATGTCTCAGAATGCCCTGTAGCTTACATGCACAATCAGGAACCTTGGGACAGAGTCACATTAATCCAGGATGTGATGTCTGGCTACGCAAACACCAATACAGACCAAAGACTAAGCTAGGAAATGTCAGTTGGCAGCAACAGGCCCTCACTTTTTTAACAAATGAAGGCAATATTTCAGATTACTCTAGCATGTCGTGCATAATGGCGAAGACAGAAAGTCAGTCGAAGTAGCATTAAATCATTTATTTTTCAAAGAGATTAACAGGCATCTCTTGAGATATCGTCTCAGTGTTGTGGTAGTCCCTTCACTGGTTGAGTTCGCCAGGAGCAGATGTGGTGCTTATGTCACTTTTTGTAGGGTCATCCTCCTTGTGTGCTGGGACATCAGGACCGGCACCAACCTCAGTGAGTTGGAGTGTGCTGCTGCTTGGAGCAAGTCTATTATGGGCCACCACGACAAAGCGCCTTCCAATTCTAGAAATTGGATAGTGGACCTGGAACATATCCCTTCTTTATGAAACCACATCAAAAGCAAATATTTAAAAGTGATACTGGCAATTGCCATGTGCAGGTTGACATTTATTGAGACGGTATTGTCCTGGAGGCAGAACTGAGCGATTTCCACTAGCTGTGCCAGATGGAAAGTCAAAATTGGCTACATTGTAACAATGTATGCTTTTCATTTCATGTTAGGCATTAGGGTTGGCAGTGAGGTTAATGTTTAAAAATCATATTTTATTATTACTTTGTGGCTGTGCCAGCTAGTGAACATTCTGCGGAGCCATCCCAATAAGTGCTAACCTGCTTGCCATGTGCAGGTTATTTCCCTCTAAAATAGCAGTACCATCATCCCATACATACCCTTTCAATAGGTTCCAATCTCATACTGATCCTCCTCTTCACCCAGACCCTCTTTCTCTGTGGTAACCTCAAGGTCTCCACTGGGCTCAGGTGTAGGAATCAACTCAGGGTCTGGAGTGGCCTCCAGCTCTGAGAACAGACCATTTAGCACAGAGCCTACATGCAATTATCATACATTCAAAACAGTAACGTACTGTCATTACCTCGTTGGGCGATTAGTTCTTTCTGCCTGATGAAGCCATCATATGTTGCAGAGCTAACGACACCGTGCTTGTTGTTGGGTCCGACCCTTGGGCCCAAGGGACTAACCTCATTTTGGGATTGGGCGAAATAAGGTCCTGGAATTAAATGTAACAGATTAACACAGCCAGTGTTGGCAGAATTGCTAGCCTATAGGGATAGGAAAAGACAGGTGTCCGAAGTGGCACCCGATGACCTATAGAGTGCACTACTTTTGACCAGTGCATCATGGTCTGGGCAGTAGTCTAGACATCCTGGTTGCTTCCCACACATTTTAAAAACTGGCTTTACACTTCTGTACGTACTAGAATGCGATGCCTATGTCACTACCTTGACCTCTTGAATACATACAAAATAGTAGCTAGCAAGATGGAGATCAGTTATTTTTAATGAGTGCATTATGCAAGTGGCTAGTTTGCCTCAACTACCTTCACTAAATCCACTGCAAAGGTATTCCCTGCAAAATTTGGTTTCAAATCATGACGTTATGCCTCGTGATTTGTTGGGAGAAGTTGCCAAACGAGTCAGTCATTGAAACCAGACCCTAGTCACTGCTGTTGCCTAGGGTTGGGTTCTCAAGACTACCTGTTCAAAGGTAGTGCACTACATAAGGAATAAGATTATGCCATGTCAGAGTCAAATTACCTCTCTTGAAGTCCATGCCACGCGATACGGGCTTCCTGTCCCCTGTTGAGGCAGGGAAGCCAGGTATATCGATACCTCCACTCGTCCGTGGAGATAGAGGCGTACTCTTCTGTTTACTTGGGAGGACAATCATGGGGCCCAAAGTAGTATCCTGGTCCCATACTAAAAGGACAACACATTAAACACATACATTTGCAGTCAAGACACTCAATTAGTCTTCCCTCAATTTCCATATTGGAGAAGGTCCCGCCCCTGCAATGTGTTTTGAGAAGGTGGTGATGGAATAGAGGGATTAAGATGTCAAATACACCTTTCTTGGCCTTCATCCCAATACTCCAATTGTCACCAGAGGCTGGGGGTTTGTTGCGGTAGACACGAGGTTCAAGTTGGCTACCACCTAGTCTTGGACTGAGGGGACGTTGTGCTGGAGCTTGATCAACCCCCTTCTGTCTACTCAGGCTTGGACAACGCCCACATAGCAAATCATTCTCATCAGCAGACCTCCATCTGAAATGTATGAAAGATCTGCTCATGGACCAAGAACACACCACTTTTTAAAAAAGCTATGGTTATTCCAGTGAATAGGTCACAGCCCAGTAACAGTAGCTAAGGAAATGTGACTTATCCCACCTGCCATCAATGAAGGAGCATGCCTTGTTGCTAGGCTCTGCATGGTCCATGACAGGGACTGCCATAAGGTGGCAGGTGATGTACAGCTGTGAAAAACAGGATAAGCAAAACAAAGATGCAGAATCACAGTAGCCTACGTAATGTCTGTAAAGTATGTTACTGTAGAATAATTTAACTACAGTACCCATAATGGCCTCTACAACATTGCTTTTATTAAATACCGCCCTCACCTCTGCCCTGTCCTCCTGGTAGAACCTAAAGGCATCAATGTGGAACCCGAGCTTGTTGTCCTGGGTCCTACGCATGAAACCAGAGCGGGAACCAGGCAGCTGGGATTCCGTCAAGCACCTGGAGGGAGATATTATTAAAATGCATATTGGGGCATCTTCCTTAGTAACCAATTAAGAAGTCTCAAAGAAACCATGAAAATGGTGGAAGCCCTCAAATGGCATATTCTATCGTTCTCTACGGGCCAGACGGATAATAGTCGTTCTAAGTCATCCCCCCCCCCGCTTACCCACTCTCAATGAAGACATATCTGGGGACAGAGTTGCTATCAGGGTCCAGTGTGGCCACGCAGCTGTTAACAAAGACCCTGAGCCTGGTGTGGTGAGCAACCCTGACAGATGCCTCAATGTTGATGGGATCACCCAGGAAGTAGACTCCAGAACCCCGCTCATAGAGCCAGTCACCTGGAAAGGAAATGGCAGTAAAGAAAGACCGTACTGCAAGCGATGCGTTTCAAAGTTACGAACACGAGTCGCTATTAAAACTACCACGGCCAGAACATATTGTCAATAGGCGTTCAACTAGTGAGCATCTAATAATGGATTAAAATGAGGGCCATGTTTAGGAGGCAAACTGTATAACGTTGCAGATAGAAGTGTCCCCAATAACAGTTATCTGATGTGATTCCGTATTTTGCATGTCAGAGGGGCATTTGTGCTACATAGTACATTTATATCTGCCTGCGGCTATGGTACCCTGACCTGTTCACCGGACGTGCTACCTGTCCCAGACCGGCTGTTTTCAACTCTAGAGACAGCAGGAGCGGTAGAGATACTCTCAATGATCGGCTATGAAAAGCCAACTGACATTTACTCCTGAGGTGCTGACCTGTTGCACCCTCGACTACTGTGATTATTATTTGACCATGCATGAACATTTGAACATCGTTGCCATGTTCTGTTATAATCTCCACCCGGCACAGCCAGAAGAGGACTGGCCACCCCTCAGAGCCTTTCCTAGCCACCGTGCTTCTACACCTACATTGCTTGCTGATGTAAGAAGGGCTATATAAATACATTTGATATATGAACATTCAATTCACGGGTTTTACCAAGCTTCTGGGAGAGCGCCATTGTATCCTTTTGATTCATTATCTGAACGGTCAGCAAAATTGTACCCTGCGAAATGCAGCCCAGGATTTATTTACCCACTTGTCATAAGCTTCAATGAGAACTGCAGGGTCTCTTCAGCAGACACTGTGGCGGTGAAAGGGATCCAGGTCGGCTGGAGAGAAGAGCTGTCCAAACTGTACTTCCTGAAACAGAAAGTACAGACCGGTGAATACACCAATAGGTCAACGCAGGATTCCTATGACCGTCATACAACAGTATAGCCTAAACTCACCTTTCATAATGACACTCAATTGGGATCACAGCACCAGCCATTCGAATAACGCCATCTGGTGTGGTTCTGGGTGTATATCTGAGGAGGTTTGCGTAGATCAATGAGTCTTCGTTCAGCTGTGGAGTCACAAAGCAGCATTTAAGAGGTTGTTTCAAGAAGTCAACTACTGAATTTTTAAAAATATATTTTACCATGTACTTGGTTCCACAGTCTGAAAGTGCTGCGAATATTCTGTACTCATCTCCGGTTGCTGAAGCTGTAGCCCTACACGGCTCTTGGTCTTGGTACTGTTCAACTCCAAGTCGCAGGTCATCCACATCGATTAGATTACCGAGTTTAAACAGGTCAGCCTTCACTACGATCTCCATGTAGTCTGAATGGCATGTCACAGCAACCGTTTCTACTCGAACTGGCCTTGAAACCGTTGGTTGGAGTGGAGGCTGTTTAAAGCGTGGACGATTGTCAAATTGCGGTGTTCGCCTTGGAAGTTGTTGCCATGTGTCAGTGCTATAAGTATATGACAAAGCAGGAGAGATTAAGAAGTTTTCCACAAGTAAAAACCAAACCAGTTGCTTGAACAATAACCTGAGCGTGTTTGCCATCATGAGTCCCATGCCAACAACTAATGTGACTCTGTAGGTTAGAGGACAGGGTGCCTCTGCTATGCTACAATTGATGAAACTGAGGTAGCTTTTAACAACCAACCAGGCTGCACACCTGGGCTGGATTACACCCTAATTTGGCCTTGCATCTGATTAGTCAAGATCTTTAATTGGCACGCATGTTCAAGTCAAATCACATTTTATTTGTCACAAACACATGGTTAGCAGATGTTAATGTGAGTGTAGCGAAATGCTTCTGGTTCCGACAGTGCAGTAATTTCAATCAAGTAATCTAACAGTTCCCCAACAACCTCAACTAATACACACAAATCTAAACGGGGTGAATGAGAAAATGTACATATAAATATAAGGATGAACAACGGCCAAGCGGCATAGGCAAGGTGCAATAGATGGTATAAAATACAGTACATAAATATGATATGAGTATTGTAAGATATGTAAACATTATTAAGTGGCATCGTTTAAAGTGACTAGTGATCTTTTTTTGCCTACCTGTGACATCGGGTGCTATAGATGTCATGTCACAGGATGCTCTCGATTGTGGATCTGTAAAAGTTAGTCAGGGTTTTGGGTGACAAGCCACTTTTCTTCAGCCTCCTCCTTCTTCACCACACTGTCTGTGTGGGTGGACCATTTCAGTTTGTCGTTGATGTGTATGCCGAGGAACTTTCCACTTTCTCCACTGGTGTCCCTTCAATGTAGGTGTTGGGGTGGGGGGGCTCCTTCAGCTGTTTCCTGAAGTCCATGATCATCTTTTTTTGTTGACGTTGAATGAGAAGTTGTTTTCCTGACACCACACTCGTGGTGCCCTCACCTCCTCCCTGTAGGCTGTCTCGTCGTTGTTAATCAAGCCCACTACTGTTGTGTCGTCTGCAAACTTGATGGTTGAGTTGGAGGCATGCTATAGCCACGCAGTCGTGGGTGAACAGGGAGTACAGGTGGGGGCTGTGCACGCACCCGTGTGGGGCCCCAGTGTTCAGGATCAGCGAGGTAGAGGTGTTGTTTCTTACGTTCACCACCTGGGGAGGCCCGTCAGAAAGTCCAGTACTCAATTGCACAGGGCGGGGTTGAGGCCCAGGGCCCCAAGCTTGACGATGAGCTTGGAGGGTACTATGATGTTGAATACTGAGCTGTAGTCAATGAACAGCATTCTTAAATAGGTATCCCTCTTGTCCAGATGGGATAGGGCAGTGTGCAGTGTGATGGCGATTGCATCATCTGTGGACCTGTTTGGCGGTATGCAAACTGAAGTGGGTCTATGGTTGCCGGAAGGTGGAAATGATATGATCCTTGACTAGTCTCTTAAGTTAAAGCACTTCAGGATGACAGAAGTGAGTGCTACGGGGCGGTAGTCATTTAGTTCAGTTATCTTTGCCTTCCTGGGTACAGGAACCATGGAGGCCATCTTGAAGCATGTGGGGACAGCAGACTGGGATAGGGAATGATTGAAAATGTCTGTAAACACACCAGCCAGCTGGTCTGCGCATGCTCTGAGGACGCGGCTAGGTATTCCGTCTGGGCCAACAGCCCTGCGAAGGTGAACACGTTTAAATGTTTTACTCACGTCGGCCACAGAGAAGAAGAGGGGCGCCTCAGTTCTTGTTAGCAGCTCGCGGCGGTGGCACTATATTTTCCTCAATGCGGGCGTTTAGTTTAGAAGGTTTTTAGTTTGTCTGGAAGCGTGACGTCGTTGTCCGTGACGTGGCTGGTTTTCTTTTTGTAGTTCGTAATTTCCTGTAGACCCTGCCACATACGTGTCAAGTCTGAGCCGTTGAATTGGGCCTCCACTTTGTCCCTGTACCGGCATTTCGCTTGTTTGATTTCCTTGCGGAGGGAATATCTACACTGTTTATATTCATCAAATTCCCAGACCTTTTTCCATGGATAAATGCGATGGTTTGTGCTTTCAGTTTTGTGCGAATGCCATCATCCATCTGCGGTTTCTGTTTAGGGTAGGTTTTAATAGTCACAGTGGGTCCAACATCTCCAATGCACTTCCTTATAAATTCACTCAACGTATAGGTAAACGTATAGGTTGATGTTATTCTCTGAGGCTGACCGGAACATATCCCAGTCCGCGTGATCAAAACAATCTTGAAGTGTGGATTTCGATTGGTCAGACCAGCGTTGAATAGTTGTCATCACTGGTACATCCTGTTTGAGTTTCTGCCTATATGACGGTATGAGCAAGATGGCATCGTGGTTGGATTTGCCTGAAGGGAGGGCTTTGTATGCATTGCAGAAGTTAGAGTAGCAGTGGTCGAGTGTATCACCCCCGCGCAAAGTGCAATCAACATGCTGATAGAATTTAGGGAGCCTTATTCTCAAATTTGCTTTGTTAAAATCCCCAGCTACAATAAATGCAGCCTCAGGATATATGGTTTCCAGTTTACATAGAGTCCAGTGAAGTTCCTGTAGGGACATCTTGGTGTCTGCTTGAGGGGGAATGTACACAGCTGTGAAGATAACTGACGAGAATTCTCTTGTAAGGTAATATGGCTGGCATTTGATTGTGAGGAATTCTATGTTGGGTGAGCAGAAGGACTTGAGTTGCTGTATGTTGTTATGATTATACCATGAGTCGTTAATTATGAAGCATACACCCCCACCCTTCCTCTTCCCAGAGAGGTGTTTATCTCTGTCGGCGCGATTCATGGAGAGGCCCTTTGGCTGAACCAATTCCGACAACATATCCCGAGAGAGCCATGTTTCCGTGAAACAGAGAATGTTAGAATCTCTGATATCTCTCTGGAAGGCAACCCTTGCTCGAATTTCGTCTACATTGTTGTCAAGACACTGGACATTGGAGAGTAGTATACTCGGGAGCGGTGGGCGATGTGCACGTTTACGTAGCCAGACCAGGAGGCCACTCCGTCTGCCCCTTCTGCGGCGCCATTGTCTTGGTTCAGCTTCTGGGATAAGATCCGTTGTTCTGGATGGTGGTCCAAACAGAGAATACGCTTCGGGAAAGTCGTATTCCTGGTCGTAATGTTGGTAAGTTGGTGTCGCTCTTATATCCAATAGTTCTTCCTGGCTGTATGTAATAAAACTTAAGATTTCCTGGGGTAAGAAATAATACATTAAAAAAACAAAATACTGCATAGTTTCCCAAGGACTCGAAGCGAGGCAACCATCTCTGTCGTCACCATCAGAGGAACAAGGCCATCATGTTGGTCGCGTTCCTCTGCCCAGGCGTCACTGATACGTTTCAGATGCCTGGATAGGTATTTTACATATCAGCTAACACATCATATGTTATAGCAATCTGTATTGAAGGGAAACCAAATATTTTTGTAGGCTTCTGCGCTTTCACCAATTTGGGCCGAAAACGGTTAATTACTAGGAGCGCCAAGTCTAGGTCCAAGAGGCTTCTAAATAGCTTCCACCCTTAAGCCATAAGACTCCTGAACATCTAATCAAAATGGCTACCCAGACTATTTGCATTGCACCCCCCCTTCTCCGCTGCTGCTATTCTCCATTATTATCTATGCATATCTCATTTTCAAATCATTATTTTGTAACAATTACTGTAAGGACCCTACTGTGATTGTTTTCAATAAAAATGGTCAAAAGGAAACAAATAGATTCTCAGCAAAGAGCATTTTCTCAATCAATACTTTTGCTAGGACTATCTGATAGTGGTCTGAGTAGTTAGGGGAAAACTGAAACCTAGCTGTTATTGGCTTGTGGTTTATTAACTCATTTACCACAGGCTATTACTCCAACCCACCAAAACAGGCATTTTGAGGCAGTCTTTTCAAATATCTCTTTTACTGTAAGGCCATTATCATGATTTTCACAATTTCACCGATTTATTCCAACCTCATAGTTTGAAAATATATATTAAACACGTTAAAATATTTTTTTTTGTCTGCACTGGGCCTCTAAAGAAGGTGCTAATTAGGCCTAATTCATCCTTTAATAGTGATTATGATTATTAGCCCATTCATTACCCCCGTACATCTTGCAGGTCACAAATGCATTTTATCAATAAATCTTGAAGACCTGTGTAAAAGCACACAGCGATTAGGACACCGGATAAATCCCGAAACACAATTCACATTCTCTCAATTCCGCTATTGGACAAAACTGCGCCTGTTCCATTTTGGAGGGCTGATTGTTATTTGCTCATCGTTATGGCTTTTATTGGCCAGGACTTCATATAATCTTAATAAAACATTATTTTCAACTGAATATATTTTATGTAATGCAAAAAAGGTTAAAGATATCACATTTGTTAACGTTTAGAAAACCTGTAGGAATTGTGCGCCCCTTCTTTAAAAAATATTGGTACGTTCTTTTCAATTGCGCTGGGAGCGTACATTGAGGCACAAGAAGAACGGGAAACCTGATCCGTATAACATGAAGTGGACCAATTTCGGTGGTAATTGATCGGATTATTCTACTTTAAGAAAAGGAAACACCACACTACGGCATAATTTCATTTTTTTTCCCCGCAAAGAGGAGGATGGTAGCCGGGTAGTCACAACTTCGGACACGCTGCTGTTCCTTGGCACGCGCACTGATCCAGTTGGTGAGGTGAGTGCTACTAGTAGCCCACTGGAGATGGAGAATGATAGGCTACATTGTTGTTATATTGTTGCACATCATAACCACTTGTATGGGATGTGAGAGGGATAGTTGTAGTCTGCAATGTCACACGTTTTTGGTACATTTAAATCCAATAAAGACTATGGAATAGTGCGTCAACAGCAAGCTTTATGCTTTTTACCTAGGAATTTGACGTAGGCCATTTCAGAGCTACAATATATTCAAAATGTATTCTTTAATTCATTGTCAAATATATGCACAATAATATGACCGTTGGACACCTATAAGCAAGCCAGCTGTGGTATCTAACGTGGGCTTTCTATGGCAATACAAACATTTAGAATGGAATGAATGTGAAAGTAGGGTTAGGCCTTTCTTTAATGCTTCTTTATTACTTGACGACAGTGGCTTACTCAGCCTTTCGGGCTGATGAAGCAACGCTTTCAGCTCTGTTCCAATGTGTAATTGCCCCAACACGTGGGCGGCCAAAGGGTACTACGGTACTGTGCCTAACTGATCATCATAATGCTCTATAATAACGGCAATTGTTGATATTCTCCAACAGAATTATACATATTTAGACCAAGTTGGTAGTTTTCATAAATGCTTGCTCCCTCAGCCCTCTAAACTGGTTTTCATCTGCCTCTCCACGGTTCTCTGAAAAAAACAATGTATAACATTTTGACATCTGTCTCCATGGGGGCGATGAGCAGTGATTTGTGCACTGGGGACCCATAATTATTACAATCTAGCCTGCCTCAGACCTGTCTTGTTTGTCTATCGTGTCAACCTTGGAGGCACAAATGTCAAGATAGAAAATGCAGGAAAAGTTAGCCTGGGGCACCATGATGGCTTATTTGAGCAGCTCAGCTGAATCTGACAAGGCAAGCCAGATCAAAACTGTGATCTTATGAGGCCTGTATACAAGCCTGCTCTGTCTGAAGCCATTGTCTTGAAATGAGATCAGATAGCAGTTTATTGAACTCTTCCTCTGCTGTGTGTGTCACAGGAGGCTGCTGAGGGGAGGATGACTTTTAATAATGACTGGAATGGAATGGTCAATACCATTTCATTTATTCCCTTCCAGCCTTTACAAAGAGCCTGTCCTCTCCAATGAAGGTACCACCAGCCGTGTGTGTGCTTCTCTTGTTTATTTACATATCTGGTGTGCTTTCATCATCTCTTTTGTGATGGATAGAAGAAAGAACAGATCTAGGTCTAAAAGGGACAATGACCCAGGAGACCAATATCACAGTGCCTGTGTAGTCTGCTGTCAGTTTGGTGTGTGGGTTAGTCGGACAATGACAGAGCTCCCATCACCCCATGGTGCCACTGCTTTTCAGACACATCTTCTCTCTTGTAGTACAGGAAGTGAAATAACTAACAGTGACACTCCTTTTTTAGTTTTTTTAGGCGTAGTCCTTTCAACAACCACTTTCACACCTGGCAAACAGTTTGACTACGTCCAGCTGGTCACCTGGAATAATATACATAGAATGAAAGATATGGACAGTAGGCTACATACTTTGTGAAATGACAGACTGGCTCTGGCTGGTTCTTTATCAGTGATGTGGCTTATTGACCTCTGACCAGTTACAACACCACTCACTCCTCTCAGGACTCACTCCAGGCTCAAGTGACATTTCAGATGCAAGAAAAAGCATATTCTGTGTATCCCAGGGAATGGAATGGAACAGAGGCTGTTATTGTAATCAGCGAAACCTCTTAACCTCATCCTTCCTCTTTCTCTCTCCCTCTTCTTCCTCCTCCTCCGTATCATCAGCTTTCTGCCCATCTGGCCCTCTTAAGACGTTTGGAGGTCTTCTTCCATTAAAGTCCCATTGCAGCCATTTCTGGGTAACAATTTAGTACCTTACTGTAATAGATTTTCATTTAAAATGGGCAAAAATAGCTTTTTGGCAACTTTCCCAAGCAATAATCATTTTGCTAGGAAGGTCTGGGGGTGGTCTGAATGGGGAGGGGAAAACTGAAATTGGTCTAGTTTACTGCATGGTGATGTCACCATGAAAATCCCAAACTCCTGCTAATGCAAACCTCCTGATTTTAAAATACAATCAGGAAATAACACTGATCAAATGTTTTGACACTTTTACAGTGTTAGTTTCATCAGCTGTTGTACAATATGACACAAAACAAAGGAGAAAAAGCTGAAATTTGACTGCACTAGATCTTTAACAGAGAGTGGTGAGTGTCTCTTATAAAAGAGACTGACTATGGGTTACTGCTGCTCCCTCTCACTCTCCCTAGGCCCTGGGTGGGTGGTCCTGTAGCGGGAGAGATAGAGAGAACCTTAGCTAACACTACCATTCTATACTCCATATTCTAACTGATCTCATTGCGGTGGTGGTCGGCTGGTTTTATAAAAACAAGCTGATGTTTCCATCACTACGTGAGCTGCTGTAATGTGATGGTGGCCAGCCGGGAAGGTGTTTCATTGCCTTTTACTCGTGCGTGTGTGTGTGTGGAACGAGACTGAGAAAGCTGTAGCTCTCAGTACCATTCCATCAACATGATCCCACTACCTCCTCCTGTTGTCTGACATGAGGTGGTTATGAAGACCAATATGTTTATTTATTTAACCAGGTAGGCCAGTTGACAAGGTCTCATTTACAACTGCAACCTGGCCAAGATAAAGCAAAGCAGTGCGACATAAACAACAACACAGAGTTACACATAGACAAACGTACAGTGAATAACATAGATTATGATATTTATTTTATGTACAGTATGTGCAAGAGTAGGGAGGTAGGCAATAAATAGGCCCTAGTGGTGAAAATAATTACAATTTAGCATTAATACTGGAGTGATAGATGATGTGCAAGTAGAGATACTGAGGTGCAAGAGGGTAAGTAATAATATGGGGATGAGGTAGTCGAGTGTTCTATTTACAGATTGGCTGTATACAGGTACAATGATCGGTAAGCTGCTCTGACAGCTGATGCTTAAAGTTAGAGAGGAAGATGAGACTCCAGCTTCAGAGATTTTTGCAATTCGTTCCAGTCATTGGCAGCAGAGTGAATTCACTGCACTGTGGTGAACAGTTGCTGTAAGGAAGATGATCTGTAGGCTTATGAAGGGATGGAGGGGATAGACAGGCTTTGGGGTGTCCTTGTAACAAGATGACATGTTGTTTGTCAGTTGTCACTACTATGTAGTTCAAAACAGTGCAGTGAATTCACTTCACATTGATGTGAGGCTTCAGCCTTTGGGTTGGTTGCTAGACCACTGTGTGTGTGTGTGAGAGCAGTGAAATAAATGTTAGTATTTTATTACTCCTCTGTATTGTATTGAGCAGGCCAGTGACCTAAGAATGGCAACTCAGTCAGTGATTGACTGAAGCTGAAGGTTGTTGACCTTTGCTGTGACCTATGGCAGGGTGGCGTTTAGAAGGGATGTTTTCATTTTACCCCGTTGGTAAATGTCAGTCAAGGTTCTCCAGGGGATCTGTGATTTCACTGAGAGTATAACACACAAATATATATATTACTCACTCACACACACCAGCACAAGCACAGCAGACAAATAATTATCCTCTATTTGATAGGTACACTGTAGAGGACAGAGTGATTATAGTAAGGGAGGAGTCCTCTGCCTCTCTGGAGAGAAGGATGAGTTGGCTGCTTTGTTCTTTGGGTTTGGCAGACAGACAGCGGCTTGCTGCACAGGCAGCGGCTTGCTGCACAGACAGCGGCTTGCTGCACAGACAGCGGCTTGCTGCACAGACAGCGGCTTGCTGCACAGACAGCGGCTTGCTGCACAGACAGCTGTAACTCAATAGGCTTCCACTGACAGCAGGCAGCACAAACACACACACACATTACTCCCTACGTGGAATTCCAAATGAAGGGCCTTCAGTCTGACCTGTCTCTCTGAGGTTGCTCAATGTCAATCCCCCTGCTGCAGCCTCTCGTGTGTGTGTGTGTGTGTGTGTGTGTGTGTGTGCGCGTTTACAGTGTAGTTATCAAATCAAACTTTATTTGCCACATGCGCCGAATACAGCAAGGGTAGACTTTACTGTCAAATTATTACTTACAAGCCCTTAACCAACAGTGCAGTTCAAGAAGAAGAAAATATTTACCAAGTAGACTAAAATAAAATGTAACACAATAACGAGGCTATATACAGGGGGCACTGGTACCGATTCAGTGTGCAGTGGTACAGGCTAGTTGAGGTAATCTGTACATGTAGGTGGGGATGAAGTGACTATGCATAGGTAACAAACCACGAGTAGCAGTAGTGTACAAGACTGGGGGGTCAATGTAAATTGTCCGGTGGCAATGGTTTTAAAAAAAAAAATTTTTTTTATGAATTGTTCAGCAGTCTAATGGCTTGTGGGTAGAAGCTGTTGAGGAGCCTTTTGGGCCTAGACTTGGTGCTCTGGTACCACTTGCCGTGTGGTAGCAGAGAAAACCGTCTATAACTTGGGTGACAGGAGTCTCTGACAATATTATGGGCTATCCTTTGACACTGCCTATTATATAGGTCCTGGATGGCAGGAAGCTTGGCCCCAGTGATGTACTGGGCCGTTCACACTACCCTCTGTAGCGTCTTATGGTCAGATGCCGAGCAGTTGCCATACCAGGCAGTGATGCAACCGGTCAGGATGCTCTCGATGGTGCAGCTGTAGAACCATTTGAGGATCTGGGGGCCCGTGCCAAATCTTTTCAGTCTCCTGAGGGGAAAAAGGTGTTGTTGTGCCCTCTTCACGACTGTCTTGGTATGTTTGGACCATTGTTGGTGATATGGACACCAAGGAACTTGAAGCTCTCGACCCGCTCCACTACAGCCCCGTCGGCGTTAATGGGGGCCTGTTCCGCCCATCTTTTCCTGTAGTCCACGAGCAGCTCCTTTGTCTTGCTCACTTTGAGGGAGAGGTTGATGTCCTTGCACCACACTGCCAGTTCTCTGACCTCCTTCCTATAGGCCGTCTCATCATTGTTGGTGATCAGGCCTACCACTGTTGTGTCGTCAGCAAACTTAATGATGGTTTTGGAGTCGTGTTTGGCCACACAGTTATGGGTGAGCACGGAATACAGGAGGGGTTTAAGTACACACCCGTGAGGGGCCCCAGTGTTAAGGATCAGCGTGGCAGATGTGTTGTTGCCTACTCTTACCACTTGGGGTGGCCTGTCAGGAAGTCCAGGATCCAGTTGCAGAGGGAGGTGTTTAGTCCCAGAGTTCTTAGCGTAGTGATGATCTTCGTGGGCACTATGGTGTTGAGCTGTAGTCGATAAACAGCAGCGTTCAATCTCACAAAGGTGTTCCTCTTGTCCAGGTTTAGAAAAGGCAGTGTGGAGTGCGATTGCGTCATCTGTGGATCTGTTGGGGCAGTATGTGAATTGGAGTGGGTCTAGGAGGATGATGTTGATGTGATCATGACCAGCCTTTCAATGAACTTCATGGCTACCGACGTTAGTGCCACGGGGCGTTAATCATTTAGGCAGGTTACCTTCGCTTTATTTGGAACAGGGGACTATGGTGGTCTGCTTGAAACGTGTAGGTATTACAGACTCGGTCAGGGAGAGGTTGAAAATGTCAGTGATGATACTTGACAGTTGGTCCTCTCATGCTTTGAGTACACGTACTAGTAATCCGCCTGGACCAGTGGCTTTGTGAATGTTGACCTGTTTAAAGGTTTTGTTCACATCGGCTACCGAGAGCGTTATCACACAGTCATCCAGAACAGCTGGTGCTCTCGTGCATGCTTTAGATTTTTTTTATCTCACCTTTATTTAACCAGGTAGGCTAGTTGAGAACAAGTTCTCATTTACAACTGCGACCTGGCCAAGACAAAGCAAAT
Source organism: Oncorhynchus masou masou (assembly GCF_036934945.1). Lineage (NCBI taxonomy): Eukaryota > Metazoa > Chordata > Actinopteri > Salmoniformes > Salmonidae > Oncorhynchus > Oncorhynchus masou. Next base: position 28,793,297 of record NC_088223.1, on the reverse strand, counting down.
CAGTGCGACAAAAAACAACACTGTTACACATGGGATAAACAAACGTACAGTCAATAACACAATAGAAAAATCTGTATACAGTGTGTGCAAATGAGGTAAGGCAATAAATAGGCCAAAAGTAATTACAATTTAGAAAATTAAACTGGAGTGATATGTCATTGGCAGCAGAGAACTGGAAGGAAGACTGCCAAAATAGGTGTTGGCTTTAGGGATGACCAGTAAAGTATACCTTCTGGAGCGCGTGCTACGGGTGTTGCTATGGTGACCAGTGAGCTGAGATAAGGCGGAGCTTTACCTAGCAAAGACTTATAGATGACCTGGAGCCAGTGGGTTTGGCGACGAATATGTAGCGAGGTCCGGCCAACGAGAGCATACAGGTTGCAGTGGTGGGTGGTATATGGGGCTTTGGTGACCAAACGGATGGCACTGTGATCGACTGCATCCAATTTGCTGAGTAGAGTGTTGGAGGCTATTTTGTCAAGGATCGGTAGGATGAGTAGAGTGTTGGAGGTTATTTTGTCAAGGATCGGTAGGATAGTCCGTTTTTACGAGGGTATGTTTGGCAGCATCAGTGAAGGAGGCTTTGTTGCGAAATAGGAAGCCGATTCTAGATTTAATTTTGGATGGGAGATGCTTAATGTGAGTCTGGAAGGAGAGTTTCCGGTCATGCTTCAGTGTTGCTTGCCTCGAAGCGAGCATAAAAGGCATTTAGCTTATCTGGTAGGCACTGGGCAGCTCGCGTTTGGGTTTCCCTTTGTAGTCTAATAGTTTTCTAGCCATGCCACATCCGACGAGCGTCAGAGCCGGTGTAGTAGGATTCAATCTTAATCCTATATTGACACTTTGCTTGTTTGATGGTTCATCTGAGTGCACAGCGGGATTTCTTATCTGGTCGCTTATAAGTCTCCCGCTCCTTGAAAGTGGCAGCTCTAGCCTTTGGCTCAATGAGGATGTTGCTTGTAATCCATGGCTTCTGGTTGGGATATGTACTAGAGGTCGTCCGATTAATCGGAATGGCCGATTTAATTAGGGCCGATTTCAAGTTTTCATTACAATCGGAAATCTGTATTTTTGGGCGCCGATTTCTGAAAATAAAAAGGTTTTATTTTTATATATAACTAGGCAAGTCAGTTAAGAACACATTCTTATTTTCAATGACTGCATAGGAACTGTGGGTTAACTACCTTGTTCAGGGGCAGAATGACAGATTTTCACATTGTCAGCTCAGGGTTCCTATCTTGCAACCGCACAGTTAACTAGTCCAAAGCTCTAACCATTGCACTCCATGAGTAGCCTGCCTGTTATGCAAATGCAGTAGAAGCCAAGGTAAATTGCTAGCTAGCATTAAACTTATCTTGTAAAAAAACAATCAATCATAATCACTAGTTATAACTACTAATCCAGTTTAGCAGGCAATATTATCCAGGTGAAATTGTGTCATTTCTCTTGCGTTCATTGCACTCAGAGTCAGGGTATATGCAACAGTTTGGGCTGCCTGGCTCATTGCGAACTAATTTGCCAGAATTTTACGTAATTATGACATACATTAAAGGTTGTGCAATGTAACAAGAATATTTAGACTTAGGGATGCCACCCGTTAGATAAAATACCGAACGGTTCCGTATTTCACTGAAATAAAAAATGTCTTGTTTTCGAAATTATAGTTTCCGGATTCGATCATATTAATGACCAAAGGCTCGTATTTATTTGTGTTATTATGTTATAATTAAGTCTGGTTTGATAGAGCAGTCTGACTGAGCAGCAGCAGGCCCATAATCATTCATTCAAACAGCACTTTTGTGCGTTTTGCCAGCAGCTCTTCGCAAGCACAGCGCTGTTTACGACTTCAAGCTTATCAGCCGAATGGCTGGTGTAACCAATGTGAAATGGTTAGCTGGGGTGTGCGCTAATACTGTTTCAAACGTCACTCACTTTTAGATTTGGAATAGTTATTCCCCTTGCGCTGCTAGAGCCGCAGCTTTTGTAGAGCGATGGGTAACGATGCTTTGAGTGTGGCTGTTGTCTGTGTTCCTGGTTCGAGCCCAGGTAGGGGCGAGGAGGGGGACGGAAGCTATACTGTTACACTGGCAATACTATAGTGCCTATAAGAACATCAAATAGTCAAAGGTATATGAAATACAAATGGTATAGAGAGAAATATAAATTTATAGGACTATGTTAACTACAACCTAAAACCTCTTACCTTGGAATATTGAAGTCTCATGTTAAAAGGAACCACCAACTTTCATATGTTCTCATGTTCTGAGCAAGGAACTCAAACGGTAGCTTTTTTACATGTCACATATTACTTTCTTCTCCAACACTTTGTTTTTGCATTATTTAAACCAAATTGAACATGTTTCATTATTTATTTGAGGCTAAATAGATTTTATTGATGTTTTATATTAAGTTAAAATAAGTGTTAATTCAGTATTGTTGTAATTGTCATTATTACAAATTTAAATAAATAAAAAATTGGCTGATTTTTAATCGGTATCAGCTTTTTTGGTCCTCCAATAATCGGTATCAGAGTTGAAAAATCATAATCGGTTGACCTCTAATATGTACGTACAGTCACTGTGGGGATGACGTCATCGATGCACTTATTGATGAAGCCGATGACTGAGGTGGTGTATTCCTCAATGCCATTGGATGAATTACGGAACATATTCCAGTCTGTGTTAGCAAAACAGTCCTGTAGGGTAGCATTCCTGCTTTAGTTATTGCTTGTAAGCAGGAATCGGGAGGATAGAATTATGGTCAGATTTGCCAAATGGAGGGCGAGGGAGAGCTTTGTACGCATCTCTGTGTGTGTGTGTGGAGTAAAGATGGTCTAGTTTTTTTTTTTTTTTACCTGGTTGCACATGTGACATGCTGGTAAAAATTTGGTAAAACTGATTTAAATTTGCCTGCATTAAAGTCCCAGGCCACTAGGAGTGCCGCTTCTGGGTGAGCATTTTCTTCTTTGCTTATGGCCTTATAGAGTTGATTGAGAGCGGTCCTAGTGCCAGCTTCGCTTTGTGGTGGTAAATAGACGGCTATGAAATTCTCTTGGTAGATAGCGTGGTCGACAGCTTTTCATAAAGTACTCTACCTCAGGTGCGCAATACCTCGAGACTTCTTTAATATTAAACATTGTGCACCAGCTGTTATTGACAAATAGACACATACCCCCACCCCTCGTCTTAACAGAGGTAGCGTCTCTGTTCTACCGGTGCATGGAAAATCCTGCCAGCTCTATATTGTCTGTTTTCTTCGTTCAGCCACATCTCGGTGAAACATAAGCTGTTTCAGTTTTTAATGTCCCGATGGTAGGATAATCTTAATAGTTGGTAATTTATTTTATTTTCTAATGATTGCATGTTAGCAAGGAGAAGGGAAGGCATTGGGAGTTTATTCGCTCGCCTCCGGATTACTCGCTCGCCTCCGGAATACTCGCTCGCCTCCGGATTACTCGCTCGCTTCCCCGAACTGTACCCCTTTTCCGCCGTCTTTTCTTCTCGCAAAAGTTGTGGATCTGGGCCTGTTCCAGTGAAAGCAGGATATCCTTCTCGTCGAACTCATTAAAGGTAAATGTTTCTTCCAGTCCACGGTAAGTTATCGCTTTTCTGATGTCCAGAAGTTATTTTCGGTCATGAGACGGTAGCAGCAACATTATGTTCCACAATAAGTAAATAGGTTACACAACACAAAAAAAATGAAAATTGCACAATTCTTTGGGAGAATGTAAAACGTCAGCCATGTTCTTCAGCGCCATCTTGATTTCTGTCAGGATGTCTTGTCTATTTTCAGTAAGTACTTAGCCATCAGCCAAAGATCAATAGGACTAGTCCTTTTATAATTCTGAATCTTCAGACAAGACCATGCATATCAAATGGCACGCTATTCCTATTGTAGACCACTAATTTTGACTAGGGCCCATATGGCTCTGATCAAAAGTGATGCACTATATAGGGAGTAATGTGCCATTTGGGACCTGGGATAATGTATAATGATGGAGAATCGAGTGTCGATCTCATTAGATCATTTGTAACCAGTTCTCTAACTCTCCTAAACAGTTCGCCCAACAATTGTTTATGTTTACTAGGCAGCAATAATATATTCTGAAGAGCTCATTTCATAGATTGCCTAAGCTAGAGTCTGTTAAGTTGGTCTCAGGCACAATGGTGGGTTCAATTTGATTTCAATTGGTACTATTAATTAGGCTTTTATTAATACGGGCTCGCATTGAGTGACCTGAAGATCCCTCTTGAATCTCTGACAAAAACAGAACAACAATATAGTCAATGTAATAGTCTGTAAGAGGGTGAGTGGGGTGATCTTGGTGTGTGTGTCTACAGTCTAGTTGTACCGTCAGGATGAGAGAAGAGGTGTGTGTGTTCTGCTCTTTTGTCTCTGTGCCACTGTCCCTCTTCCAGCCAAGCGCTGTTGTCAGACACTGCCTGCGGGCCATGTCTCTCTCTGTGCGTGTGTGGCCCTGTCCAGCAAGAGAGAGAAGCACATGCAGGCCAGATAGAGAGAAGAGATGTGACCATGGCACAGCGCTGTTTACATGTCTGTTTAGACGAGGGACGGGGGAATGTGGCGAGAGGGGACAGCCTTGTCTTGTACACACTCTTGCAAGAGGCTGTGGGCTAAAATATTGATGTGTGATGGTTGGTTGTTGCTATTGGCACAGGCTGTTGTCACATGTTGGGGACTCCGACTCTCCCAAGTCTCCTCTTCTCTCTGTCATCTCTTCTCAAGTCTCAGATTCAGCTCATTGTCGTTGTTGACCCCCTTTTTACTCCATAAAGTTCTCAGGGTGGCATTTTCCTCTCACAATCATACACGCTATGAGTAAATGCACCAGAATGTTTTCAATAAACTGCGAGTTGATACTGCAGCTCACAATTGCATTAAGTGTGATATGAGTTTTGTCTCTGTCATCTCCACTAACCATTAGTGCAATAGTTTAACTAGTTTAACTAATAGTTAATTTCATTAGGCTTGAGCCATGTCAACCTTTGCCACATCGTTGATCAAATCAGTCAACGAAACGCCGCTAAAGTATTTGAAAGAAAACAAATAGTATAAGCCCCATGTTATGGAGCGGGGCCAGACTGGCTCATAACCCTCTGGAAATATGCTATTGAGTCTGAATGACCATGGATGCAGCACTGTGATTGACCCTCTGGAAAGGAGCACAATAGATTGCTTGTTTGGTGATCACGAGGGTACTCTGCTCCCCCACACACACACGCACACTCTTTCTGCTTCATTTGTCATGTTTTTGACAGTTTGTTTTTATGGGTTAGAAAACACTTTGAACCCCAGAGTTAATCATTGTTAACTTCTGACGTCTCTAAGAAGAAAGACTTTATGGTTTCATGATAAGGGCCTCTTGAACCTGATCACCAGTGTTCACAAGGAAGGAAATATAATGCTACATGGAATGATTGACCGATAACAACCAAGATATGGCCTCTGGTCTGTCCCAGGCGATTAAAATACGTCTTTATCTAGTTATCTGATGTCTTTTCAACCAGGACTAGTTTACAACCTGACAATTAACTAGTTATGACATTTTATTACCAATTTTGCCTTCTGGATATTGTGGGATAAAGAACAGGAGTAGCAGATTGATTCTCTCGCTCCAAACAACTTGTTCTTAAAGTGGACACTTCAGTGTAGCACCTTTTTCTGAGGGCACACTTGTTAAAACCTCTTGGAACTCCCCATCCCGGATCCGGGATCGTGACTAAAGCCTCAGGCTCATTAGCATAACGCAACGTTAACGATTTCTGAAAATCGCAAATAAAATGAAAATAATGCGTCTGCTCTCAAGCTTAGCCTTTTCTTAACAACACTGTCATCTCAGATTTTCAAAATATGCTTTTGAACCATAGAAATTGACTAATTTGTGTAAGAGTATGCAAAGCTAGCATAGCATTTTGAGTAGCATTTAGCACGCAACATTTTCACAAAAACCAGATAACCAAATAAATAAAATCATTTACCTTTGAAGAGCTTCTGATGTTTTCAATGAGGAGACTCTCAGTTACATACCAAATGCGCAGTTTTTCCTGAAAGCGTCTGTGTGTAGGAGAAATCGTTCCGTTTTCTACATTGCGTCTGGCTACCGAAACGAACCGAAAATTCAGTCACCTACAACGTAAAACTTTTTCCGAATTAACTACATAATATCGACCGAAACATGGCAAACGTTGCTTGGAATCAATCCTCAAGGTGTTTTTTCACATATCTCTTCATTGATATGCAGTTCGTGGAAGCTTGCTTTCCTCTGTATCCCATGGAAAAATACTGGCAGCTGCCTTTTGCGCACCAATTTCGGCGCAGGACACCGGGCGGACACCTGGTAAATGTGGTCTCTTATGGTCAATCTTCCAATGATCTGCCTACAAATACGTCACAATGCTGCAGACACCTTGGGGAAACGACAGAAAGGGCAGGCTCATTCCTCTCGCATTCACAGCCATATAAGGAGACAATGGAAAACAGAGCCTCAAAAATCCTGCTCATTTCCTGGATGCCGTCTCATCTTGGTTTTGCCTGAAGCTCACGTTCTAGGGCACGCACAGAAAATATCTTGGTAGTTCTGGACACGTCAGAGTGTTTTCTTTCGAAAGCTATCAATTATATGCATAGTCGAGCATCTTTTTGTGACAAAATATCTTGTTTAAAACGGGAACGTTTTTCATCCAAAAATGAAATAGCGCCCCCAGAGCATCAACAGGTTAAACTTGTAGCTAGAGGTGGCTCATCTAGGTGGGTGGTAGCCTGAGGCACAACCAGGTAGCTAGAAGAACAGTCACATTCAGCCTTTAAGATCTCCTGTGAGAGAGAGCCACCAAATGCAAGTCTCCTCTGATTAGTCTTCGTCTGAGAACTTAGCTTGTGAAACATGAGAGAGGCGAGATGCTGTGTAAACGTTCTGGGGATCAGTGGCGAGTGAGAGGTCTACTGGGACGTGTGAGTCTGGGTGCGTGTGATCGAGCTGTCTCACTGGATCGGTCTACCTCTCTTTTGTCATCTTCTCTTCCTCTACTCTCCACCTCATGGCTTTCTATCTTCCTTTCCTCTCTTTCTCTCTGTGAATGCACTGAAAGATGCAATATTGATTGGGCTTCACCCAACCGACTGTAAAAAATAATGACCCATGAATCCCCTGAGACAAAGGACAACCAGTCAGTGTAAACAGAATGTCAAGAATATCTCTCTCGCTCTCATTATCACTCTTTCATTGTCTCTCCCTCCTTTTGCGCTCCTTCACTTGCTCGCTCTCACCCACCCCCACCCCTATTTCTGCTATTTCTGCAGGGTTTCACTTTCCATCCTATGGAGAGGCTGATTGCAATGCTGCTGTTACCATGGCAGCCAGTGGAACACATTAAGCTTTATAATAACACACAGAGTGGAGAATGGGAAGAAAATAATCAAGAGCATGAGGAGGAAACTATAAATAGAGAGCAGTAATTCCTAGCATCATTTATTAAACCGTAACTTCAGATGGCTGTGTTGGCTTTGTAACACATAATTTCCCTTGCAGCTAGTACAGTATACACATTGTCCCTTCCCAGAGTCCCCTATCAAGTCAGTCAGTTTTAACAGCAAGGGCTGATTCCAGTAATGTAGGATAGCTGCTATGGTGTTTGTGACCTCATTCAGCTATCCTGAGCCCTACTCTCATATTTAAGGATGAATAATGACACATGCCCAGTCATCTAGGGACAGTCAGACTGAGATGTGGCCCACGGATGACTTTGTATTTTTTGTTGTTTATTACTGGATCAGAAACTGGACCATCTTATGCTTCACGAAGTCGTGGCTGAACGACGACAATATCAACATACATACAGGTGGCTGGTTATACGATGTACCGGCAGGATAGAACAGCGGCTTCTGGTAAGATAAGGGGCTGCGGACAATGTGTTTTTGTAAACAAGAGCTAGTGCACAATATCTCAGGAAGTCTCGAGGTATTACTCGCCTGAGAGAGAGTATCATGATAAGCTGTAGACCACACTAGCTGTTTATATACCACCACAGTCAGAGACTGGAATTAAGACAGCTTTTGAATGAGCTGTATTCCGCCAAAAGAAAACGCCCACCCAGAGGCGTCGCTCCTAGTAGCTGGGGTCTTTAATACAGGGAAACTTACATCTGTTTTACTAAATTTCTCTCAGTATGTCAAATGTGCAACCAAAGGGAAAACCACTCTGGACCACCTAGACTCCACAGAGATGCGAACAAAGCTCTCCATCGCCCTCAATTTAGCAAATCTGACCGTAATTCCATCCTCCTGATTCCTGCTTACAAGCAACAATTAAAGCAGGAAGCACCAGTGACTAGATCAATAAAGTGGTCCGATGAGGTAGATGATAAGCTCCAGGACTGTTTTGCTAGCACAGACTGGAATATGTTCCAGGATTCCTCCGATGGCATTGAGGAGTACACCCCATCAGTCATTGGCTTCATCAATAAATGCATCGATGACGTCGTCCCCACAGTGACGTGCATATATACCCCAACCAGAAGCCATGGATTACAGGCAGCATCCGCACTGAGCTAAAGGGTAGAGCTGCCGCTTTCAAGGAGCGGGATGAACCCAGAAGCTTAAGAAATCCTGCTATGCCCTCCGACGAACCACCAAACAGGCAAAGCGTCAATACAGGACTAAGATCGGATTATACTACACCGGCTCTGGCATTCGTCGGATGTGGCAGGGCTTGCAAACTATTACAGACTACAAAGCGAAGCACAGCCAAGAGCTGTCCAGTGACACAAGCCTAACAGACGAGCTAAACTACTTCTATGCTCGTTTCGAGGCAAATAACACTGAAAAATGCATGAGAGCACCAGCTGGTCCAAAAGACTGATCATGCTCTCCGCAGCCGATGTAAGTCCTTTTAAACGGGTCAACATTTACAGGGCAAGACAGATTACAAGGACGTGAACTGCAAGCATGCACTGACCAACTGGGAAGTGTCTTCTATTACATGTTCAACCTCTCCCTGTCTGAGTCTGTAATACCAACATGTTTTAAGCAGACCACCGTAGTGCCTGTGCCCAAGAACACTAAGGTAACCTGCCTAAATGACAACTGACCCGTAGCACTCGCGTCTATAGCCATGAAGTGTTTTGAAAGGCTGGTCATGGCTCACATCAACACCATCATCCCAGACCCACCCTAGACCTACTCCAATTTGCATATTTCACCAACATATCCACAGATGATGCAATCTCTATTGCACTCCACACCGCCTTTTTCTACTAAACACCTCCCTCTACAACTGGATCCTGGACTTCCTGACGGGCCACCCCCAGGTGGTAAGGGTAGGTAACAACACTTTTGCCATGCTGATCCTCAACACAGGGGCCCCTCAGGGGTGCATGCTCAGTCCCCTCCTGTACTCCTTGATCACTCATGAATGCACGGCCAGGCACAACACCAACACCATCATTACATTTGCCGATGACACAACAGTGATAGACCTGATCACCGACAACGACGAGACCGCCTATAGGGAGAAGGTCAGAGACCTGGCCGTGTGGTGCCAGGATGACAACCTCTCCCTCAATGTGATCAAGACAAAGGAGATGATTGTGGACAACAGGAAAAAGAGGATGAGCACACCCCCATTCTCATCGATGGGGCTGTAGTGGAGCAGGTTGAGAGCTTCAAGTTCCTTGGTGTCCACATCACCAACAAACTAACATGGTCCAAGCACCCCAAGACCGTTGTGAAGCGGGAACGACAAAACCTATTCCCCCTCAGGAGACTGAAAAGATTTGGCATGGGTCCTCATCCTCACACGGTTCTACAGCTGCACCATCGGGAGCATCCTGACTGGTTGAATCACTGCCTGGTATGGCAAATGCTCGGCCTCCGACTGCAAGGTACTACAGAAGTTAGTGCGTACGGCCCAATACATCACTGGGTCCAAGCTTTCTTCCATCCAGGACCTCTATACCAGGCGGTGTCAGAGGAAGGCCCTAAAAATGGTCAGACTCAAGCCACCCTAGTCATAGACTGTTCTCTCTGCTACAGCACGACAAGCAGTACCGGAGTCTAGGTCCAAGAGGCTTCTAAACAGCTTCTACCCCCAAGCTATAAGACTCTTGAACATCTAGTCAAATGGCTACCCAGACTATTTGCATTGCCCCCCTCTCCCCCTATTTACACCACTGCTAGTCTCTATTGTCATATATGCATAGTCACTTTAACACTACCTGCATGTACAGTTGAAGTCGGAAGTTTACCTACACCGTAGCCAACTACATTTAAACTCAGTTTTTAACAATTCCTTTCGTTTAATCCTAGTAAAATGCCCTGTTTTAGGTCAGCTAGGATCACCACTTTATTTTAAGAATGTGAAATGTCAGAATAATAGTAGTGATTTATTTCAGCTTGTATTTCTATCATCACATTCCCAGTGGGTCAGAAGTTTACATACACTCACTTAGTATTTGGTAGGATTGCCTTTAAATTGTTTAACATGGGTCAAATGTTTCGGGTAGCATTCCACAAGCTTCCCACAATAAGTTGGGTGAATTTTGGCCCATTCCTCCTGACAGAGCTGGTGTAACTGAGTCAAGTTTGTAGGCCTCCTTGCTCGCACATGCTTTTTCAGTTCTGCCCACAAATTCTCTATGTGATTGAGGTCAGGGCCACTCCAATACCTTGACTTTTTTGTCATTAAGCCATTTTTCCACAACTTTGGAAGTATGCTTGGGGTCATTGTCCATTTGGAAGACCCATTTGCGATCAAGCTTTAACTTCCTGACTGATGTCTTGATGTTGCTTCAATATATCCACAATTTTCTTTCCTATTGATGCCATCTATTTTGTGAAGTGCACCAGTCCCTCCTGCAGCAAAGCACCCCCACAGCATTATGCTGTGCTTCACGGTTGTTATTGTGTTCTTCGGCTTGCAAGCCTCCCCTTTTTTCCTCCAAACATAACCATGGTCATTATGGCCAAACAGTTCTATTTTTGTTTCATCAGACCAGATAACATTTCTCCAAAATGTACGATATTTGTCCCCATGTGCAGTTGCAAACCGTAGTCTGGCTTTTTTATGGCGGTTTTGGGGGCAGTGGCTTCTTCCTTGCTGAGCGGCCTTTCAGGTTATGTTGATATAGGACCTGTTTTACTGTGGATATAGATACTTTTGTACCTGTTTCCTCCAGCATCTTCACAAGATCCTTTGCTGTTGTTCTGGGATTGATTTGCACTTTTCGCACCAAAGTACGTTAATCTCTAGGAGACGGACCGCGTCTCCTTCCTGAGTGGTATGACGGCTTTGTGGTCTCATGGTGTTTATACTTGCGTAGTATTGTTTGTACTGATTAATGTGGTACCTTCGGGCATTTGTAAATTGCTCCCAAGGATGAGCCAGACTTGTGGAGGTCTACAATAATTTTTCTGAGGTCTTGGCTGATTTCTTTTGATTTTCCCATGATGTCAAGCAAAGAGGCACTGAGTTTAAAGGTAGGCCTTGAAATACATCCACAGGTACACCTCCAATAGGCAAATTGACATAATTTTCTGGAATTTCACAAGCTGTTTAAAGGCACAGTCAACTTAGTGTATGTAAACTTCTGACCCACTGGAATTGTGATACAGCAAAATAATCTGTCTGGAAACAATTGTTGGAAAGATTACTTGTGTCATGCACAAAGTACATTTCCTAATCGACTTGTCAAAACTATAGTTTGTTAACAAGAAATTTGTGGAGTGGTTGAAAAACAAGGATTAATGACACCATCCTAAGTGTATGTAAACTTCTGACTTCAACTGTACTTACTACCTCAACTAACCGGTGCCCGGTTAGACATGCAGTTAGTTAAAGGCCCTGTGAGTAATTGGCACCATTTTATTATCACTTAATTTTAAATGTAGTGTGTCCAGGTTTTTGGATCTACATTATGGAAGGGAAGTGAGCCCCACTAACTCCATGTCAGAAGCCTATTGAGCTCTCTATGCTTAGCAGCTTTGTAACAACCCTTGCCCTCTGACCATTTGAATGAAGAGTTCTTTTATCAAATCTATTTTTATTGGTCACATACACATTTAGCAGTTGTTATTGCGGCTTTAGTAAAATGCTTGTATATTACCTGGCTTTAGTATTGTCTTCTACACAGTACACACCACAGATATTGTCTGACGAAACAATCCTATTTATTATATAGGTCACCATTTCTATACAAAATGATCCCTCCCAAACAAGACCTAGTGGGGTCATTATTCTAAGCCGCAACTGCAGATGCTGTACATTATTCAGGTTTGGTTCAGAAGTGTTCCATTTGCTAGACAAGAAGTGTGTTTTTTTTATTTTTTTATTATTTTTATACAGAGACGTATAGATCAAAACATAATATATTCCTTTTCAACTGTCGTTGATTGCTGTGGATTGTGGTATTACACACATCTGAAGCAGCCAGCACTGGATAACATTAGACCTGTTTCCTGTCCGTCTCAGCCAGCCAACCCTGGATAACACAAACATCTCCTGGATAATAGTAGACCTGTTTCCTGTCTGTCAGCCAGCCAACCCTGAATAACACATTCTGTACATTTCTGGAGACCATCAGACATGTTTGGAGTGCGTCTGTTTGTCGGCCTTCACCATTGCATGATGGTCCTGCTTGTCCCTGATTAGTCCTGTTGTCTCCTGCCTGCTTGTAATGCGTCTTATGATTTCAGCAGGCAGACCGTGACAGGCCTCTCCTGTAATGTATGTAGCCATGAAGGCAGCTGTAGACCTGCCCATGCTAATTGCAGCTTGTCTTCTCTGCTTCTGGAGGCTGGAAGGGCCACACAAAGAGAAGCTCTAACATGTGAAGGCATGAGAGGGGAAGAGGAAGAAACTGTCCTCCTGCCTTCCTAGACGCCTAGACACACACTTAACGGTCTGGAGACAAAAGGCAGAGCTTAGCACACACACAGCCACACATTCATATCCACTCCCTAAGGTCTCTGTAGGGGTGCCAATTGAAAAGCCTGGGAATGTGATGTGTTATCGTACCCTACTCAAGGGCCTGGGGTGAGATGTCTAGTATCCTATTGAATGTAAAGCAATTTCAGTTGGAGAAAAACGCCAATTAGAAATGTATCGTTTTTCTGGCCAATTTTCACTATGAAATAGGCCAGGGTCAAAACGGAGAAATGGAGACTGGAGGGAGAGATTCTATATGAGATTGTGGAGAGAGACAAGGACAGGATGAGTGGGAGTGATTTACAAGTGGATGAGCAGAGAGAGAAAGGGAGAGGGTAAGCCGTGTGAAGTGAGAGCGATAACAACTGTTGACAAAGGGCCATCGTGTGCATGCACACATCTCCTTACCCATGTCAGAACACTCAACTGCTGTGTCATTATGTTGACATGGTATGAGGACTTACCAATCCTCTCACCTTATGCCAGTGTTTACCCGACACCAGTCAACATGTGACCGGCGAGGAGGTGTGTGTGATTGCATGAAAGGGTTGTGTGACACCAGGACACAGTGATTATGATGACGTCATATTGAAACTAGGCCACGACAAACCAGTGATGGATAGGAGGAGGAACCATTAGGCTCACGCTAGTGCTCAGGGCTAACAGATGGCCTGTGGCCCCTGTCCTTTAATGTGTGTGTGCGGCACCTCAATATGGTTGTGGAGACAGGGATTGTACTGAAGAAGACTGGGTTATTTCAAGAGAACTGAATACTGGGAAAGAGAAGAGGGAATGGTTCATTTGCTTGCCAGAGGTGGTTTTTCACCCGTTGCCATAGAAACAGCAGCTCAATGTGTGTGAGTGTATTTGTGTATAAATGCATGTGCACATTGTGCAGTTTTTTTTTCTTCCTATCGCTGTGTGTGTCAGGGTTGGACTCAATTCAGAACTGAATTCTTGACTGTTTTCTAATTTCATTTTGAAGTAGTAAACAGGATCCAGAATCGCAATTCTAATTTAAAGGAAATGTAATTCGGTGAAATTCAATTAAACTTATTTCTATGTTAGGTGTTGTCTATACAAACAGTTTATTAGCTCCACCCATCTAGTACCAGGTCTGAACCCCCCCCCCCCTTGCCTCCAGAGCAGATTGAATTCTTCAGAGTATGGAAAGGTTGATCAATTGGTATCAAGGGACCTAATGTGTTCCAGGAAAACATCCCCACACCATTACGCCACCAACCTGTACTATTGACACCATTTAGAATTAGGCCATGGACACATGCTGCTTACGCCAAATTCTGACTCTGCCATCAGCATGACGCAACAGGAACTGTAATTCATCGGACCAGGATGTCTTTCCACTCCTCAATTGTCCAGTGTTGGTGATTGCATGCCCACTGGGAGTCACTTCTTCTTGTTTTTAGCTGAATGGAACCAGGTGTGGTCGTCTGCTGCAATAGCCTATCCGTGTCAAGAACCGACGAGTTGTGCGTTCCGAGAGGCCGTTCTGCACACCACTGTTGTACTGCGTCGTTGTTTGCCTGTTAGCGTGCATGATTTTTGCCATTCTCCTTCGACCTCTCATCAACGAGCTGTTTTCGCCCACAGGACTGAGGTTGACTGGATGTTTTGTTTGTCGCACCATTCTTAGTAACCCCTAGACACTGTCATGCATAAAAAGCCCAGGACATTTCTGACATACTGGAACCGGCGCGCCTGGCACAGATGATCGTACCATCCTCAAATTTGCTTAGGTCGCTTGTATTGCCCATTCTAACGTTCAATAGAACAGCAACTGAATGCCTGCTTTATATAGCAAGCCAAGTCCACGTGACTCACGTGCCTGTAGGAGCTAACCATTTTTGTGAACGGTTGGTGTACCTAATAAAAAGTGTACATCCTGAACATAAATTAAAAAATATATATATATATATATAAACTAGGAAAGTCAGTTAAGAACAAACTCTTATTTTCAATCACAGCCTAGTTCAGGGGCAGAACAACAGATTTTTACCTTTCAGCTCGGGGATTCGATCTTGCAACCTTATGGTTACTAGTCCAACACTCTAACCACTCGGCTACCTGCCGACCTGTATATATTGTGTGTATATAAACGGGGTGTGTATATATTACATGCATAAGCAATAGATTTTCTTAAAATGTAATGATCATGGAAAACAAATCCTGTATGCAAATATTCAGTTATTATATTTCATTAATTACCTAGATTTTGTTCAATGGGGGGAATACTACATTTCCCAGAATGCATTAGTTTAACTCAAGTTGACCCTGAGGCCTTCAGAAATAGGCAAAAAAAATGAAATGGTTGAAAATATAATGGTATATTCTAAACACTAAAGTTAAAAGAATATATTAACATAGTTCCCAGAAAAAAAGGAATATATTCTTTGGTATCTTGAAGTGTGACCTGTCAGATTCAATTAAACGTATGTTCTATGACTGAGTGTAACTTATTTGAATTGCACGGAATTAAATTCTTCCTGACACTTGAATTCAAATTCTACGTGGCCAATTTAGAATTTCGACTCATGAGTTGAGTGGAAGTCCATTCTGAATTGAGCCCAACCCTGGTGTTTAGCTGTGTGCACCCCCGCAATCGCGTGAGACCGGGGATGTAATTCTGCCTGTCACTTATGTAGCTTAGAGAATGCAAAACAGACTCCCCAACTACAGCGGTCACCATGAGAGCAGGCAGGCAGCCAGCCAGCCAGTATGTACAAAGAGGAGAAAGCTATTGTTTCCAGCCATGTCCCAGATGAAACTGACAAACGGATGACGTCCATCTGAGCTGCATGTCTGATGAAAACAGCCCTGTGCTAGCTGAGGTGGAACATTAGAGGATAAATGTCCTATTAGATGTGTTACCTGTTTGTTTGTTTTTTTTTTTGGGGGGGGGGGGCAAAAATGTAAATGCTTTAACGGTGCAAAAAAAACAAGTGAGAAATCTGAGGTCTTTGCAATATTACAAGGACTCCCTCCTGTGGACAAAAATGGCAGTAGAAAATAGTTCATCCTGAAGAGTAGATATTTTTGGTGTGACTATTTCTTTACCCTCTTTATGTCTCTCTCTCCCTTCATTCCCCCTCTCCCAGGCAGCAGTAGCAGGGTTCTGATCCTGGGGAGATGACGGAGGTGGTAGAGCCCAAGCTGGACTTTGCATCCTCGGGTCGCTCGGGGAGAAGGAATGCCCTACCTGACATCCTGGGTTCACCGGTTGGGGTCAACCCCACTGACCTGCAACTCAAATTGTCCGAGCTCCACCTCACAGGTGGGTTAGCTTAACCTGTATTTTTTGTGTTCTGTGTCTCTCTCGGTCTCTGTCTAATTTAGTAGATGTAGACCTAAAACAAAATTATTTGCCCAGGGTTCCAGGTTTTGTTCACAAAATAGGATTTTAACCCCATGGGTCTTTCCTGGTGAAATTAGGTGGAAAATGCTAACTAACTGCAGTCCTGTTGGTTTGTCTCTCTGTCTAGATGGTCTGGGAGAAGCCCAGTCTCCCACGGCAGAGGAGGCCCCACTCCCTACAGAGAGCTCTGAGAGGAATGAGGGATCATAAGTCTGTCTGGGGGGAGGCCCCTAACTAGCCCCGATGTTTACCTCCAGTGAAGCCGATGATAACTGGAGAAGAGGGATGGATGGGTAGAACGATACAGAAGGACCGATGAAGGAGAATGATGGGCCTGTTTTGAACAGCAGCTGAGCTGCAGAGAGAAGGATGATGATAGGATGGACAGGGAATGGTCTCTATCACCCAATCTGAAAAGACTCTTAAGACAAGCATTGGTGTGTGTGGGTGGAAAGATCACCTTTACTCCAACACACTGCCATGAGAAACAATGGATGTATGCTGATTATATACTGTTGTACACTACACATTTTTATGATTCAATCAAGACTCAAAACATTCAGCAACGGAGAAGTCACAAGTGAAAAAATAAAAAATGTACAATATCCTACTGGTGTCTATTAATTGGCCACTGATTCAACACAGCCAATCATGTGGGACGATGGGCGGATCCTAGTGGCCAATAGTGGTTCAGAGCTTTCTAATTGGTCTGGAAGAGAAAGTAAAGATGTATTATAATGTACTGGATGTGTATGAAGAATGAGGTGAGAGTGAGTTAACTGTATAACAAGAGGCAGCTGGCTTCCTCTTTCAGGGTGTCACAGACATTGATGTAATCATGAATTCACATCTGAGACTTTAATACAGAGGGCAGTGTGGTATGTAGTGCATGTATGGGTTTTTAAACGTTGTTCAAATGGTTTTAATGACAACCAATGGGGCTAAAGCTAATGGATCGAGATGATTGCTGTGATTGTGACCAGAAGTGTTGATGTGTTTATTTGCAAAGGTTAGCTAGTTGCTAAAGCTAACATTATGAGTAGCCTGACAATCCAATCCCTGTCTTTTAAAACATTCCTGAAATGGTTTCTCACTGCCAACCATGTGCTGTTGAAGCAGTCTGACGCTGTTGGCGCATTTCCATACAGGATTTACCTCAATGTAGGCTCAGACTTTTCTGTTTCCACCTACGCGGGCACCCGTGTCTCACTGGGCCCTGGGTCCGGCGGACCAGGTCTCACTTGTGGCCAACCCAGACCGCTGGTACTTTTCAGCTGGCAATTACATAACAAACTGAACTTTTAACACCTCACAAAGCAACTGTTTTGATTATGCAGAGGCTGTTGATTCTGCTCGTCAATGTCAGCCCTCGCTATGGAAACCATTTCCCCTACTATAACATAAGGGTGTGTACACTAGTGTAAAGCTGGTGTAACAGTTTCACAACGGCATGTGAAAACTGCTGTTGTGTTCCTCTCAGCTCAAGGCTGTCTTTCATTAAAATTATTTATATTTTTCCAGACTTCTCAGAAAATGTGCCTGGTAGCAGTTTACACAAGAAACCTGCTTTGTTGTGTTCTATGGGTGCGTTCGTAAATTCACTCTGGTTATCTACTCCGATTTCAGAGCACTTTCATCTGAGGGTGCCAGAGCACAGAATAACTCATTTATGAACGCTCAACACCCGTTGAATATGGCCGGTGTCAGTAAACGTTGGCAAAAAAAGCGTTGCCAGCAGCACAGTTATAGTCACCAACACTCTGGATGACATGAAAACAGCCTAACCAGCTCTGACTCTTTTACACACCCAAGCAGAGTGAGGTGTTCTCTCATTTTAGTATGGAAGTAGCTAGTCAACGTTGGCCAGTTAGGTTGGGTGCTTGACTGCCATTGTAAGGTCAGAATGCTTTCATCAACCCTACTCCTTTGAATTTAGGAACGGACAATCTGACAACATTGAATTTAGGAACACCCAGAGCACACTCTAGATTGAATTTACCAACACCCCCTATATCGCTGAAGTACTTTTAAACAGTATTTGGGCTATTGACCCGTAGAAGACATGTCTACCAGGTCTTTGATGATAAACTATAGAAAAATGTCACTTATCACAACAGTACATATGTTAATGATGTACTGGCTCAGAGGAATACCACCCACACTTACAGCAAGGCCTTGGAGATGGAAGGCTTGTGCACTTGCAGTGTGGTCAGCATATGCCTGTTGTCTGGGCATGGGAGCAAGCACCAAGCAACACCACCACCAAAGTGTTGCATCATGTATGGAGTTGCAGCATGCCTTCTGCCTCCTGCTGCTCCACTCAGCCACAGACGGACAGCCCGGGAATTCACACAGCCCCCCTGGAGGCCAGCACACAGGCCCATTTCTTTACCCCCACCCCCACCCTGGAGGCCAGCACACAGGCCCATTATTTTACCCCCCCCCCTGGAGGCCAGCACACAGGCCCATTTTCTACCCCCCCCTGGAGGCCAGCACACAGGCCCATTTTTTTACCCCCCCCCCCGGAGGCCAGCACACAGGCCCATTTTTTTTACCCCCCTGGAGGCCTGCACCTTGCAGCCTGTCTGAGAGAACTTGTATCTGTTCTATTTCACTCATCAACACATTAATAGAGCTGTGAGAAGGGAGATATGCATGATCACGATAGACTAATGATATGAACACTCAGGACCAGATGCACGGTAAACAGAAGGACAGCCATATACAGTACTTAGTAATTAATGCCAATATTGACTGTTTTACATTACAGGATGCCAGTCATTACACTGTTGTATATATTGGGATATTACATGAGGAAGAGTCTATTCACTATACATACATGTGTTCATATAGTGAATATACATTCACGATACAATACAAGAGAATGAACATTCTGTATTATCAATCGTCTTTTTATGAAATGTTTGGGCTGTGTGTATCATTGTATGGTTTTGTCTGAAGTGCAGGCAACTGATGCTCTTATTTGTGATGTACTTATTACTGGAGTCGTTCATGTAATAACTCAAGGTAAATGCTCATTCTATGGGGAGGAAAAATCAGAGGTGTGTCTCGTAGTGTACCCTGTTTTCAGTTGTGGTATGTGCAGTATATTGTATTTAGCATAATTCCACATGTCGATTCTTTCAGGTGGGTAGGCAACATGCTATAATAAATCCACAATGATTCACATAGATAATTGGTGTTTGCTGTTTTTCTTCTAAGCCAGATGGTGGTTCTTCAACTTCCGTCTTGGAATACTTCAGTCCTGCTGCGAACCCAGGAGTAACATTATGTTTTGCATATTGTAAAGTACACTATATGACCAAAAGTATGTGGACACCTGCTCTTCGAAAAACGAATTCCAAAATCATGGGCATTAATATGGAGTTGGTCCCCTAGTATGATGTAGGGTTAAGATTTCCCTTCACTGGAACTAAGGAGCCTAGCCCGAACCATGAAACAGAGCACTAGACCATTATTCGTCCTCCTCCAAACCCAGATTCGTCTATTGGACTGCCAGATGGTGAAGCGTGATCCATAACTCCAGAGAACGCGTTTCCACTGTTCGGGAGTCCAATGGCAGTGAGATTTACATATCTTTGGCTTGTGTGCGGCTGCTTGGCCATGGAATCCCATTTCATGAAGCTCCAGGCGAACAGTTATTGTGCTGACGTTGCTTCCAGAGGCAGCTTGGAACTCTGTAGCGAGTGTTGCAACCGAGGACAGACGATTTTTACGTGCTATGCGCTTCAGTACACGGCGGTCCTGAGTGCGGCTGAGCCGTTGTTGCTCCTAGACGATTCCACTTCACAATAACAGCACTTACAGTTGACCGGGGAAGCTCTAGCAGGACAGAAATTTGACGAACTGACTTTTTGGAAAGGTGGCATCCTATGACGGTGCCACATTGAAGTCACTGATTTATTAGAGCATGTAAGACCAATGTTTGTCTATGGAGATTGCATGGCGGTGTGCTCGATTTTATTCAACTGTCAGCAACTGGTGTGGCTGAAATAGCCAAATCCACTCATTTGAGGGGGTGTCCACATACTTGTGTGTATATAGTGTATATTGGATCACCGAGGTACCAAGTTGGACAATGTAATTATTTTTGTAAAACACCCAGTGGACAAAACTGGTTCCAATGACATTACAAGCAGCTTTGCCCACTGCATGGGCGAGGACAAGGGCTAAGGCTAGCAGGACAAGTAGTAGTAGTTTTTTGGGGTATTTTTACTATTTTATATTTTTGACTACTTTTACTTCACTACATTCCTAAAGGAAATAATTTACTTCTTACTCTAATTCACACACCTCTCAAGAGAACAGCCCTGGTCATCCCTACTGTCTCGGATGTCTGAGTGTTGGAGTATGCCCCTCCGTAAAAAAGAAGAAGAAAATGATTCCGTCTGGTTTGTTGAATGTGAAATGATTTATACTTTTACTTTTGACTCTTAAGTATATTTAGGCTCCGAGTGGCTCAGCTGTCTAATGAATTGCATTTCAGTAATATAGGTGTCACTACAGACACTCTGGTTCGAATCCATAGGGCGACGCACAATTGGCCCAGTGTCGTGCGTGTTTGGCCAGTGTAGTCCATCATTGTAAATAATAATTTGCTCTTAACTGACTTGCCTAGTTAAATAAAAATACATAAATATTGAAAACCAATTTGACTTTTACTGAAGTAGTATTTTACTGGGTGACTTACACTTTTACTTGAAACTTTACTTTTACGCAAGTATTTCAATTGGTTACTTTAGGGATGGACTTGTCAGTGATGCTGTGTGTTAGTGTCTAATGTGGTACTCCAGGGGGAGCCATTTCCTTACTAACCACCCAGACTTAAACATGTCGGCTTGTTGTGACAGTCAGTCTCTGTTATGTCTGGGGCACAAAGAGACACTGTCTGGAATAAGAGCTGTAACCAGATCGAATAGATAAATGTATCGGTCTTAACTAATTCAATGCCAAAGACCTAGGGAATGTTAGACTACTGCACATTCATTGTTCGCCCCCAATCCAACAAATAGAATGTTCATCACAACCAATGAAAATCATCAGGTGCTGAGTGTTGAGTTGCTGACACACCCTGTGTTGTCCTGATGCTCGCTCTAGTCTAGAAAGTGAATATGTTCTGCTAGGATCTACACCACTATTTTCTGCCTGCCTGCCTGCCTGCCTGCCTGCCTGCCTGCCTGCCTGCCTGCCTGCCTGCCTCAATTGCATCAGCCAACACAGACACAGCAATGAACACACATAGACAACCATACAAAATATAGACAACAATAAAAACATCTATCTTCTATAATAACAGCTAGTGCCAAGCTAGGTCCTACTCCTTTCCTCTCTGCCACACTATCGACTGCCCCAGTGACTTGTATTGAACTGTAATCCTCCCAAGCCAAAGGGACACATTCATATTTGTTGAGCTGCCTGTGTCTTTCTACAGTAATGAGTGGAGCAGAGCTTTGTCCCATGTTTAACTCGAGGGATAACAATGTTCTGTGTGCTGGCAAGATAAGCAGCCTGAGATGGAGACTGTATCAGTACCAAGGGAAGGAGGGAAGGAGGGGGCACGATAGACACATTGTGTAGAGAAGAGATGTAATGATAATGGAAGTGTACTACTGGCACTCCTCCAAATAAGAGTTGATCAGATTAATGTCATGTAACTAACAGATTTTAGTCAAACTTTCCAATACTTTTTGACATCAACGGCTTACCCCTCCCTCTGTCCCATCCCTAATGCTCCAGAACTAGGATTGCTGCATCACCCTGCATGACCAGGGCATATTTGATAAGACTGTATCACAGGATGATCTAGTAACTACACAGACAGACGGAGAGACAGACCAACGGACAGAGAGAGAGACCGACCGATAGAGAGAAACAGAGAGAGTTGGAGTTCGAGAGATGGAGAAATCGAGGGAGAAACAAAGAAAGCGAGCGATCTAGAGCTGTTGATCAGGCTGGTACTGGTGCCATGGAGATGAGGGTCAGAGAGAGAGTGTGTGTATGCCAGCCTTCTCAGAGCAGAGTGGAGCAGCCTTTTTATCACGTGTAGCTCAACGTGCCATCCATCCCAAGCACAGCCTCGGCAGGAACAGGGAGGAAAGAGAGAGACGAGACATTGGGAGGATAGAGAATGGGTAAAAGGGCAAGCAATGGGAGACAAAGAGCGAGAACGACAGAAAGACAGAGAGAGTGAGGGAGGTTTCTTTGTGGTAACATTTTGTACATTTGATTTCTACTTTTATATCCAGTAAGACTATTCACAGTGGATACTAGAGATGCAGTCCATTGATCATTTCAGGCACCAGAGCAGTAGTGGATGGGATGTCCTCCCATAGAGTCCACCTTTTAACTGACAGCCATATCTATTGGCCAGTCTTGTGTTCAGTGCCCTTTTTAAAACAAATTAGACTGTTGCACAATCCTGTGTTTGGGTAAGTGTGACCAAAACATCATTATGAATGATGGTCAGCCAGCCTAGGCCCTAATCCTCTCATACAAGTGTCTGGAAGATTCCAACTGGGAAGATAACGGGGGTACAAGATAAGTCCAAAACATTACTCTACCACTAAAAACAAGGTTGTTGTTAGGGATGTGTTTTCTTTTATGCTGTGCAGCAGGTGAAGGTATTCTTTTCAAAAAGGCATTTCTGAAATATCTGCAGGTTTGATGATTTTGGCTCCCCTCCTCATCTTCCTTCTTCTCCCTGTTCTCCTCCCTGTCCGCCACCACCCCTTCTCCTCCTCTCCACCAGAGCCATGCTTGGCAGTGACTTCATCCTTTGTCCATAGACAAAACACAAGGCTGTGAACACGGCCCACATCCACATAGACACACACAACTGAGGCGGCAGACAAATCAAAGTTTATTTGTCACGTGCACCGAATACAACAAATGTCGACCTTACAGTGAAATGCTTACTTATAGACCTTAACCAACAGTGCAATTTAAGTAAATTACATCATCCCTCCTCGCATGGGGCGGAGGCTGGCAGCGTCAGCTTGGCATCACACTGGGGTGGTGTGTGTGTGTGTGTGTGTGTGTGCGCGTGTGTGTGTCGCTCTCATCACATAAACTGTGTCAGACAACCTCAGTTTAGCATCGCTCTCATACAGCAATGCAGATTATCTTGCCCTGTTCACATCCGACATCTCGGATATCCCCAACCTTGGAGAAACGGAAGCCTATGAAGCATTCAAAGATTGTGGAAGAAAGCCGTCTGGCTCAAGAGACTATTTTCATATGGTATCAAATCATTATCGCTAAAATAACATGCCTTATGCGAAAATGCCAAAGATCAATGTCTTGCACAAATCTTAGAAAAACATTGGAAATTGTCTCCGACATGATTGAGTTTAAGGGTAAGTCAATAACAACATTTTGATCCAAGTTACATCGATAATAGTTTCATTTATCTTAGATTACGGAGTCCTGATAGCAACTGTCAATACCACTTAGCCTGCTCTAGAGGGTACAACACCTGCTGCCATGGTGATCATTCCCATCCATTGTGACTGTCCTGCTGGTCTACATGGTGACCGGTTGTAGCGCTAGAATATTGATTGACTCCATTCACGCTGTGTTCAACAGCAACAGCTGTCCCCCATTGGGAATTGGAATGAATCAAGGTACAATCCCTATGCAAACACAGTTCCTCCATGCTGCCACCAGACCTTAATTCACTCATGTGAATGAGAAGGGGAGTTCCTGACTGTTTTTCAGGTTGAGAGAGACTAAGAGGCTGCTAGGTCCAATAAAGACCACGAGCAAGCCAACCATATGGGACTGGTGGGGTACAAAATGTGTGCCCAAAGTTGAGCAATCACTTTGTTTGTCTCTCCCTTTGGGTTGTAACAGTTCAGAGACATTCCTTTCGGAGAATGTACCTGTTATTAAATACGCCTGCTATTCCGGGCCGCCAAAGAGATCTGTCATGTTGTAATAGAGCTGAATTTAGTGCCACCCAAAAGCCCTGGTGATGTGGTCAGATTATACTTTGAAATGGCAGACTAGAGTCCCCCATGCCAGGAGTTAACATGGCATCTGGACCTCACCACACCAGAAGTTCTCAATAGCAGCTGTATCTCAAGCTGTATCCCCAAGTCTGTTGGTATAATAATGTCAAGATCAGAGTAATACATCCAGATTGGATTACAATTTGAACCACTCAGTGTTGGTAGCAAAACAAAATGATATTGATTGTATTTTTAATCTCTACAACCCGGTGTAAAACGGATTAAACTGATACCACCAAACTCTGGCTGCATTGATTCTGGCTTAAAAGGGCTTAGAGTAATATCCAAAGATAAGTGATATCATAGGATAAGAGTGATATCACTCCTAAATTGCTCTCTGCCATATGTCTCCATTCACCCCTAAAGACTTTAGTGGTTGTTAGGTTGCAGCATTACAGCCATCTGGACTTTATATCACCCCTGTACTCTCTTCTGTCAATATCCTTGTGGTTACCACCTCCTCATTTGCTCCTCCCTTTTCATCTTCCTTCTCCTCTCTTCGCTGTCTACCTCCTCCTTCCTCCCAATATCTTTGCCTCCCTTTGCTTTCCTCTTCCCTCCTCATCCCCCCATTCTGCCCTGACATCATGGTCCCAGAGGAATGCTGTGATGGTAACGAGCCCTGATTCAGCAACGCGACTCCAAACCCACCCCTCCTGCACACTATCAAATAATCAGCCTCTCTCTCCCTCAAGGTCTCTGTCTTTATCTCCCTCTTTCTCTTTATCTCCATCTCTTTCTCTTTATCTCCCCCTCTCTCTGTACCCCTGCCTACCCATCCATTGAGCCAGCCTCACCCTCCCTCCCTCTACCTCTCTTTCACTCTCTTTCACTCTCCCTGCCTCCCTCCCTCCCTCCCCTCCCCTCCCCCTCTCTCTGCTGTGAGCTCCCCTGCCTCCAGCAGGCTCCAGGGCTCAGACAACTCCTAACATGAAGCAATAACCGTTTCCCAAGTGGGTCAGGCTCTCACTTCACTGCTGTATGTTTGGTACCAACACTGCAGGGTTCTTCCCTGTTTCTGGGGCATAGAGGAAGCCAGCCAGGGAAGCACTACAATTAATATGTATCCATGTTATGTGTATCAGTATCACTTTTGGTCAAGGATGTAATTTGAGCACTTTCCACATAGTTGGTGTTTTTTTAATAGTTTTGACTATATAAAGTAAATAGGCATTTCTCAAGTTGCATTTTCTACTTTATTGCAAAAGGCCAAACATCATCAAAGAGCAGGATGCACAACATAGCTGAACATCCTGATATGTCTAGAATAACAGAGATGTAGGTCAGACTGTAATATGATTATACTGTGTTTTTAAAACAAGTAGGCCTTATGCATATCTAGAAATGCTGATGGAGAACAGTTTCAGTGTTAATGTCCAATGCAATTATCATTAATGCTTTGCTTAGTGAATTATTCATGAACTTATTTAAGCTATCAACCTCTGATCAATAGATGTGTTTGCTTGTTTACTTCTTCTTCAAGGTCTAATCTCCCAGAAGGAGGACGTGGACATCATGCAGCAACACAGTGTGGTCTAGAAATAGCCCTGTCAATGGAAAAACACTGCAGTGTGTTATCACCATCCCACTCCACACAGAGACAATCAGCTATGCTATGCCTTGAGAGAGAGAGAGAGAGAGAGAGAGAGGGGGGGAGAGAGAGTGTGGAGGAGAGACTGGGAGAGAGAGACAGAGAGAGAGACTGGGAGAGAGACTGTGAGAGAGAGAGAGAGTCCGTCCCATCTGTTGGTCCTCATTAGGCAACAGGCCCAAGACGTGACCATTATCTGTGAGCTGCAGCGACGGGGGGGTTGAGGACATGGCGTATGTGTGTTGTGTGTATGTGTCAGATCGGGGAGAATAATATAGAGCTGATCAGCTAATGAGACAGAGACACCAGGATGATGCCCCTGCCTGAGTCATCAAGAGGTCGTATCACTTATCTGGGGCTGTGATAGGGCAGCTTTGGCCTCATCCTCAACAACCTGAGGGCATAGGGGGACCTCAGTCACTCCTCCAAATAATGCCACTATATTTAGTGTTCAAGTCTTGACATTGAGGTGTTTGAGCATGACATGAGGTTATAGTATTTACTACAAGGTCAAAGGGTATACAAAAAAGGCCTGAAAAAGTATTGAGCACATTCATTTTTTGTCAACAGTCTTCACAGGTATTCTAAGTATCAAGTCTTTAAACATGCAACCGTCATTCTACCATAAAATGCATTAGCTTATTCAGATTTCCTTAGTCTTTTATCCAAATACTTTTAGTAAAGGTGTGATGACCTAATTATTATTCTACATTGTATCAAAAATCTAAAGAAATCTCACCAAGATTTCCCCTCCAGATTTCATTGTAAACCATTTTGGGCTGTTCAGTGGAATATTAGAATCACATAAATAAAACAGCAAAATTGTAGCCCTTGCTATTACATTTGCATATTCAGTCTAATTTAATACCAAGCGGTTTGTGCTCCTCTACTTTGGTCCAAATGGACAGCACGGGATGTATTTCTGTGTATTTTCATGTGCCGTGCAGTACAGTGGAGTGCACTGTGGCCACACTGACATAAACACTGAAATACACACACACACGGGTGCCTGGAGAGTGAATGGTATAGCTAGGGAGGTGGGAGCTGGGATGCAGCTCGCAGGCTCCCAAGTAGAGAAAGGAGAAGCTGAGAAGGATATTATGTAACACTCCTTATATAAGTTATGGTTGTATCTAAACACCATATAGATGTTCCGTGCCTCTTATATACAATATTTGCAAAAATGATATTGTTATGCTGGGTAAATCCATACAGCATAGCTGCAGTCGCAGAAATCCAAGATGCTGTAACTGAGTTCATAGATGCTTCAAGCTACCTGCACATGTTATAGCCACCTCTCTTCCTCTGAGGACTTAGCCAAACATCACATCAGCCTTGTTCCTTAAACAGACCATTACAGCATGAGGCCATGTTTGGCCAGACTGGGAACTGGAACTACTTCATCCCCACTTCTTAGAAGCAGTGGGTCATCTCCAGCCACAGCACGTAGAGCCAGACCTTAGTGCACCTGAAATGGGATTTTTTCTCTCCTTTGTCTCGCATGGATATGCTTCCTGAAGATCAGCTGCTGCTGCTGCTGCTGCTGTGTGTGTGTGTGTGTTATTGTCTGTGTAGTGATACTAGAAAAAACTGCTTCACAGTGGTAGCCCTCCAGGAGAACCACAGACCAATAACCACCCATTGTGTTCTCCCTCATGCTATCAGTTGACTTTTGTTTATCATTGTACACTTAGAAAAAAGGGTTCCAAAATGGTTATTTGGTCATCCCCAGAGAAGAACCCTTTTTGGTTCCAGTTAGAAGCATTTTGGGTTCCATGTAGTCGTGGCCAAAAGTTTTGAGAATGACACATATATTAATTTCCACAAAGTTTGCTGCTTCATTGTCTTTAGATATTTTGTCAGATGTTACTATGGAATACTGAAGTATAATTACAAGCGTTTCATAAGTGTCAAATGCTTTTATTGACAATTACATGAAGTTGATGCAAAGAGTCAGTATTTGCAGTGTTGACCCTTCTTTTTCAAGACCTCTGCAATCCGCCCTAGTCTGCTGTCAATTAACTTCTGGGCCACATCCTGATTGATGGCAGCCCATTCTTGCATAATCAATGCTTGGAGTTTGTAAGAATTTGTGGGTTTTTGTTTGTCCACCTGCCTCTTGAGGATTGACCACAAGTTCTCAATGGAATTAAGGTCTGGAGAATTTCCTCGCCATGGACCCAAAATATTGATGTTTTGTTCCCCGAGCCACTTAGTTATCCCTTTTGCCTTATGGCAAGGTGCTCCATCATGCTGGAAAAGGCATTGTTCATCACCAAACTGTTCCTGGATGGTTTGGAGAAGTTGCTCTCAGAGGATGTGTTGGTACCATTCCATATTCATGGCTGTGTTCTTAGGCAAAATTGTGAGTGAGCCCACTCCCTTGGCTGAGAAGCAACCCCACACATGAATGGTCTCAGGATGCTTTACTGTTGGCATGACACAGGACTGATGGTAGCACTCACCTTGTCTTCTCCGGACAAGCTTTTTTCCGGATGCCCCAAACAATCGGAAAGGGGATTCATCAGAGAAAATGACTTTACCCCAGTCCTCAGCAGTCCCATCCCTGTACCTATTGTAGAATATCAGTCTGTCCCTGATGTTTTTCCTGGAGAGAAGTGGCTTCTTTGCTGCCCTTCTTGATACCAGGCCATCCTCCAAAGTCTCCGCCTCACTGTGCGTGCAGATGCACTCACACCTGCCTGCTGCCATTCCTGAGCAAGCTCTGTACTGGTGGTGCTCCGATCCCACAGCTGAATCAACTTTAGGAGATTGTCCTGTAACTTGCTGGACTTTCTTGGGCGCCCTGAAACCTTCTTCACAACAATTGAACCGCTCTCCTTGAAGTTCTTGATGATCCGATAAATGGTTGATGTAGGTGCAATCTTACTGGCAGCAATATCCTTGCCTGTGAAGACCTTTTTGTGCAATGCAATGATGATGGCACGTGTTTCCTTGCAGGTAACCATGGTTGACAGAGGAAGAACAATGATTCCAAGCACCACCCTCCTTTTGAATCTTCCAGTCTGTTATTCAAACTCAATCAGCATGACAGAGTGATTTTCAGCCTTGTCCTTGTCAACACTCACACCTGTATTAATGAGAGAATCACTGACATGATGTCAGCTGGTCCTTTTGTGGCAGGGCTGAAATGCAGTGGAAATGTTTTTGGGGGATTCAGTTCATTTGCATGGCAAAGAGGGACTTTGCAATTAATTGCAATTCATCTGATCACTCTTCATAACATTCTGGAGTATATGCAAATTGCCATCATACAAACTGAGGCAGCAGACTTTGTGAAAATTAAGATGTGTGTCATTCTCAAAATGTTTGGCCACTACTGTAGAACCCTCTGTGCAAAGGGTTATTTCTGGAACCAAAATAGTTATACCTGGAACCAAAAAGCTTTCCAGGGAACAGCTGAAGAACTCTTTTAGGTTCTAGATAGCACCATTCTTTCTAAGAGTGTAGGCAAGAGAGCCACCATGCAGTTATTAACCCCTAGTGTGTGTTTGTGTGCATGTGTGGTCTAACTTTACTAACCTTTTGGGTTCTAAAAGTCCCAATAAGGATAAAACGATTAACATTTGACAATGGGGACAATTTGTCGGTCCCCAGAAAGGATACATGATATTTTAGGCTTAGGGGTTAGGTTTATGATCACAATTAGGGTTAGGAGGGTTAGGAGTTTAGGGTTAGGAGTTTTAAGGTCTGGGGTTAAGGTTAAGGGTTAGATTTAGAGTTAGTGGTTAAAGAAAACAGAATTATGAATGGGATGAATACATGTTTTGGTTCCCACTTGGATAGTAAAAACAAATGTGTGTGTGTGTGTGTGTGTACCAGTTAGCCTCTGTTTCATCTCTAGGCTACATATCCGGCAGGGTAGCCTAGTGGTTAGAGCTTTGGACTAGTAACCGAAAGGTTGCAAGTTTGAATCCCCGAACTGACAAGGTACAAATCTGTCGTTCTGCCCCTGAACAGTTAACCCACTGTTCCTAGGCCGTCATTGAAAATAAGAATTTGTTCTTAACTGACTTGCCTAGTAAAATAAAGGTCAAATTAAAATCCACCATGCAGTTTGCCCTTTGCACCTCACAACCTGAAGTCAGATAACCTCCATTTAATTGTGTAAATGGGATTTAAATGACCAGAACACACACCGTACAAGAGACTAGAGGAATCCTTATGCTGCCGAACAGCAACAAAGACCTGTTGTATACAGAATTTTTTTTGTGAGTGAGCGACTACATAGTGTGAATTCCCATGGAATTCCCATACAAAGAATTCCCATGGTTCGCATACTTTTTTTATAGGATGTGTAAAAGGAAATGTGCATCTAACATAGATTATGGGGGTTATTTGAAACATGGGTTAATCTGATAGTTTTGGAAGACACACAAGGATATTTTTGGTGGACCCAAATGTACATTTTTGATGTTTTGTAGATGAGCAACAACTATAAACTGCTTTAATCTGGTGTAAACATTTGAACCCTCAAATTAACACAAGGCTTTAGAGAGAGAGAGAGAGAGAGAGAGAGAGAGAGAGAGAGAGAGAGAGAGAGAGAGACTGCCTCATCTAGTCACCAAATCCCCTGCCACACACATGTCACATCTGCACATATTGGTCAATGATGTCACTCTGTCTGTCTTTTTCCTGTGGTGGAATAGAGGACCAGACCAATCAGTGGGGGAGACCAGAGCTGGCAGGTTGGGAGGGGGACAGTGGCAGACTGGCAGGCACCATCTGCTCATTCTGCTCTCCAGGGCGCAGATGAGGCACCCCTCCTAAACCATTTGTACAGGAGCAGACAATGCAGCAGATCCTTTTTTAAGTATCCTTTATTGAACCAGGGAACTCGAACACATTGTGATTGAAATCTCTGCTTGATTGAGGTGCAAAAATAAACATATATTTTCTCATACTATTCTTGTTTATTTTACAAGTACACATGGCATGCGATTTGTTTTGATGGCAATGCCAGATCAATCAACAGAATGTGCCTGATCATGTAGGCTCTGGCTTTGTCACTAACAGGAGATGGATGTATCCATGGATAGGTATACAGTTCAAATGATGAGGCCATACCAGAAAGGTCAAGGTAACTCAGCGATTATAGCAAGATCATTTAAATGGGTAGCATGCTGAACTACAGCAGTTCAATCAATGAACACTGACTTCACTGGCCTGGAAAGAGAGAGCAGGATCCTCTCTGTACAGTCACACAAACTCTGGAAAGACCTCACACAATGCTATGACAATACAAAAGCTTTGTATTGAAAATGCCTTATGTATGTATATTTTAGTTATTTTTAGATGATATATGTTTAGTTAGTTTTATACAGACCGAATTACAATCTGTGCATTCAACTAAGGTATGTACAACTGATATAGAATGCAATTGGTTATTTTAAATAGTGAGCTAGAACCGAAGTGACACAAACAGCAAAATTGCAATCTAAATATAAACCCAGGGAAGTTTAAAATATTCAGAGAGCTCGACATCACAGCCTGAACAAAATCAATGCCTCTTCTAAATCTGGGTTATTGTTTTTCTTTGCCATCTGGATAGAGAATCGAGCTACAAATAGAATGAAATTAAATAGTTTGTCGTTTCAAATGTATTGAAGTTTAATTCTGCTTCTATCCCAACACTAACATTTACATAACCACCTTTCTTTTTGTGTGTCTAATACAGAGGCCTTGAGTGTATTCAATCACAAAACTTAAGTTTCATCTTGCTTATGAATCTTATAGCTACTGGTGCATGTAGGAAGAAGATACTGTCTGAAGAAGTATGTGGCTTAGTTGGTAAGAGCATGTATGGTGCTGGCAATGGCAAGGTCATGGATTCAATTTTGGCAGGGATCACACTAAAAAGACTACTGACATTATGGGAGACAGAATACATTGTTCTACCACTTACCACCATTATTCATAATTAGTCACCATCATTCAATCCTAATTATGCATTAGCTGGATGATGGTAGATGGGTGTAGACAATGAGAAAGGGGGATGGTGACCATATGGTGACTTGAAAGGATGGCAAACAAGGTGCCAAACAGATATTAGTCTGATATCTTAAAGAAATGTGATTCTTGCTTCTCTTTGAGGCATCGTTGTCCAACAGAAGCGTTGTGTTAACTAATACGTCAATAGCCTAAGTATTATGCCTTAACCTTATGTATGCTTGCACCCCCTTACCCCAATTTTCTAAGATTTGTCATGGAGTGATAGGGATTATCCCATAAACTCAACATATAAAAAATATATCTGTCTCACTGAACCTAATTCCTTTTCTTCAGATAGATGAAGTGGGGGGTAAAGTTCCTTGCTGTTTATCCCTTTAATGATGTGATCAGTGTTAATACTACAGCTGTTTTTAAGCCTTACACAGTGCACACACGCACGCACAGCCACACACTCTCTCTTTCTCCCTCAACACAGCACAGCAGGACTGGGAATGCTGATGGAATACAAAAGCATAGTGGGTTACAGCAGTATAAGCTACAACAGCAGAGAACACTGAAAGTAAACAGTGCTGCTGTCGCAAATGAAATCCTCCAACTACAGTGCCTTCAGAAACTATTCACACCCCGTGACTTTCTTCACATTTTGATGTGTTAAGAAAGTGGGATTAAAATGGATTGAATTGTCGATCGAGACAAAATACTATAATGTCAAAGTGGAAGAAAGTGAAAGTGGAAGAAAATGTTGAACATTTGTTGAAAAAATTATGGAAAAAGAAACACTATATATATATATATATATATATATATATATATATATATATATATATATATCTTGATTAGGAAGTATTCAATATCCTGGGTCAATACATGTTAGAATCAACTTTGGCAGTAATTATAGCTGTGAGTCTTTCTGGGTAAATCTCTAAGAGATTTCAACACCTGGATTGTGCAGCATTTGCACATAATATTTTTCAGAATTCTTCAAGCTCTGTCAAATTTGTCATTGATCATTGCTAGACAACTATTTTGAGATTCCCAAGCAGATTTAACTCAAAGCTGTAACTTGGCCACTCAGGAACATGCACTGTCTTCTTGGTAAGCAACTCCAGTGTAGATTTGGCCTTGTGTTTTAAGTTCTTGTCCTGCTGAAAGGTAAATCCATCTCCCAGTGTCTGGTGGAAAGCAGACTGGAACAGGTTTTCCCCTAGGATTTTGCCTGTGCATAGCCCGACCGTTTTCCACCGTACCTTCTCCGCTATGCAATCTGGTTTCAGAGCTAGTCATGGGTGCACCTCAGCCACGCTCAAGGTCCTAAACGATATCATAACATAATCACCATCTATAAGAGACATTACTGTGTATTCATCGACCTGGCGAAGGCTTTTGACTCTGTCAATCACGACATTCTTATCGGCAGACTCAACAGCCTTGGTTTCTCAAATGATTGCCTCGCCTGGTTCACCAACTACTTCTCTGATAGAGTTCAATGTGTCAAATCGGAGGGCCTGTTGTCCGGACCTCTGGCAGTCTCTATCGAGGTGCCACAGGGTTCAATTCTCGGGCCGACTCTCTTCTCTGTATACATCAATGATGTCGCTCTTGCTGCTAGTGATTCTCTGATCCACCTCTACGCAGACGACACCATTCTGAATACCTCTGGCCCTTCTTTGGACACTGTGTTAACTAACCTCCAGATGAGCTTCAATGCCATACAACTCTCCTTCCGTGGCCTCCAACTGCTCTTAAATGCAAGTAAAACTAAATGCATGCTCTTCAACTGATCGCCCATCCAGCATCACTACTCTGGAAGGTTCTGACCTAGAATATGTGGACAGCTACAAATACCTACAGTGAGGGAAAAAGTATTTGATCCCCTGCTGATTTTGTATGTTATCCCACTGACAAAGAAATGATCCGTCTATAATTTTAATGGTAGGTTTATTTGGACAGTGAGAGACAGAATAGCAACAACAAAAAATCCAGAAAACGCATGTCAAAAAATGTTATAAATTGATTTGCATTTTAATGAGGGAAAAAGTATTTGACCCCTCTACAAAACATGACTTAGTACTTGGTGGCAAAACCCTTGTTGGCAATCACAGAGGTCAGATGTTTCTTGTAGTTGGGCACCAGGTTTGCACACATCTCAGGAGGGATTTTGTCCCACTCCTCTTTGCAGATCTTCTCCAAGTCATTAAGGTTTCGAGGCTGATGTTTGGCAACTCAAACCTTGAGCTCCCTCCACAGATTTTCTATGGGATTAAGATCTGGAGACTGGCTAAGCCACTCCAGGACCTTAATGTGCTTCTTCTTGAGCCACTCCTTAGTTGCCTTGGCCGTGTGTTTTGGGTCATTGTCATGCTGGAATACCCATCCATAAACCATTTAGAATGCCCTGGCTGAGGGAAGGAGGTTCTCACCAAAGATTTGACGGTACATGTCCCTGTCCATCGTTCCTTTGATGCGGTGAAGTTGTCCTGTCCCCTTAGCAGAAAAACACCCCCAAAGCATAATGTTTCCACCTCCATGTTTGACGGTGGGGATGGTGTCTTGGGGTCATAGGCAGCATTCCTCCTCCTCCAAACCCTGCGAGTTGAGTTGATGCCAAAGAGCTCCATTTTGGTCTCATCTGACCACAACACTTTCACCCAGTTGTCCTCTGAATCATTCAGATGTTCATTGGCAAACTTCAGACCGGGCATGTATATGTGCTTTCTTGAGCAGGGGGACCTTGCGGGTGCTGCAGGATTCCAGTCCTTCATGGCGCACAGTTTTACCAATTGTTTTCTTGGTGACTATGGTCCCAGCTGCCTTGAGATCATTGACAAGATCCTCCCGTGTAATTCTGGGCTGATTCCTCACCGTTCTCATGATCATTGCAACTCCACAAGGTGAGATCTTGCATGGAGCCCCAGGCCGAGGGAGATTGACAGTTCTTTTGTGTTTCTTCCATTTTTAAATAATCGCACCAACTGTTGTCACCTTCTCACCAAGCTGCTTGGCGATGGTCTTGTAGCCCATTCCAGCCTTGTGTAGGTCTACAATCTTGTCCCTGACATCCTTGGAGAGCTCTTTGGTCTTGGCCATGGTGGAGAGTTTGGAATCTGATTGATTGCTTCTGTGGACAGGTGTCTTTTATACAGGTA
This sequence comes from Oncorhynchus masou masou, assembly GCF_036934945.1. Classification (NCBI taxonomy): domain Eukaryota; kingdom Metazoa; phylum Chordata; class Actinopteri; order Salmoniformes; family Salmonidae; genus Oncorhynchus; species Oncorhynchus masou. The sequence goes on along the minus strand of NC_088223.1, from coordinate 28,758,244 downwards.
ACAAACTGAGATTAATAGCACTCCCTTCAAGAGTGTGCTCCTAATCTCAACTCCTTTCCTGTATAAAAGACACCTGGGAGCCAGAAATCTTTCTGATTGAGAGGGGTTCAAATACTTATTTCCCTCATTAAAATGCGAATCAATTTCTAATATTTTTGACATGCGTTTTCTGAATTTTTGTTGTTGTTATTCTGTCTCTCACTGTTCAAATAAACCTACCATTAAAATTATAGACAGATCATTTCTTTGTCAGTACAAAATCAGCAGGAGATCAAATACTTTTTCCCCTCACTGTCAGTGTCTAGTAAGACTGTAAACTCTCCTTCCAGACCCACATTAAGCATCTCCAATCCAAAATTAAATCTAGAATCGGCTTCCTATTTCGCAACAAAGCATCCTTCACTCATGCTGCCAAACATACCCTGGTAAAACTGACTATCCTAACGATCCTCGACTTCGGCGATGTCATTTACAAAATAGGCTCCAACACTCTATTCAACAAATAGGAGGCAGCCTATCACAGTGCCATCTGTTTTGTCACCAAAGCCCCATATACTACCCACCACTGTACGCTCTCGTTGGCTGGCCCTCGCTTCATACTCGTTGCCAAACCCACTGGCTCCAGGTAATCTACAAGTCTTTGCTAGGTAAAGCCCCGCCTTATCTCAGTTCACTGGTCACCATAGCAGCACCCACTCGCAGCACGCACTCCAGCAGGTATACTCCAGCAGCTCACTGATCATTGCACCTGTACATAGCCCATCCAACTCCCTCAACCCATACTGTATTTATGTATTTATTTTGCTACTTTGCACCCCAGTATCTCTACTTGCACATTCATCTTCTGCACATCTATCACTCCAGTGTTTAATTGCTATATCCTAATTACCTCGCCACTATGGCCTATTTTATTGCCTTATCTCCCCTATCTTAGCTCATTTTCACACACTGTATATATCATTTTTTCCTACTGTATCATTGACTGTATGTTTGTTTATTCCATGTATAACTCTGTGTTGTTGTATGTGTCGAACTGCTTTGCTTTATCTTGGCCAGGTCGCAGTTGCAAATGAGAACTTGTTCTCAACTGTCCTACCTGGTTAAATAAAGGTGAAATAAATAAAACATAAAAACATGATGCAGCCACCACAATGCTTGAAAATATGGATAGTGGTACTCATTCATGTGATTTATTGATACACCATCCAAAGTTTAATTAATAACTTCACCATGCTCAAAGGGATGTTCAATGTCTGCTTTTCTGTCTTTATTTTTTACCAGTCTACAGTACCAATATGTGCACTTTTTGTGAGTCATGGGAAAACCTCCCTGGTCTTTGTGGTTGCATCTGTGTTAGAAATGCACTGCATGACTAAAAGACCTTTACAGATAATTTTATGTCTGGGGTACAGAGATGAGGTAGTCATTCAAAAATCATGTTAAAAGCTATTATTGCAGACAGAGTGAGTCCATGCAACGTACGTGATTTGTTAATCAAATTTGCACTCCTGAACTTATTTAGCCTTGCCATAACAAAGTGATTGAATACTTATTGACTCAAGACATTTCAGCTTTTTATTTTTAATAAATTAGTTAAAAACAAACAGAAGCTGACTTCTTTCAGGATTGGGGGTGTAGGCCTCGCAAGTCCTCTGACGTCAGACAAATGGTTGGTAAATGATGTATGACTGCAGCTTTCTGGCTCTGGAGGAAATATGGGTCATTCCATGGATCCTTTGCAGTCATATATATCTTTGTGATAAAAACAAAGTAGGACACAATGACAGTCATGACTATGCAGGGAATGCTGAAAAAAAAATAGTGCAGACAACGTGATCAAAACGTTAATAAATCGTATAGCTACCCTACAGTCCTACAGAGCGCCCGGTCGAGAACGCGCATCTGGTTAGTTGGAGCTAAACAATGAAGACTTATGTAATGGCGCACACCCTGAATCATCACACACTTCATTCAAGGGCTGACTGACTGATGTAGGTCAAAGACACACTTTTGACATTTCTTCCCCAAAATACCCATTTTTTTATCAATTAAAATTGAAACAATCAATGTATATGTTCTTTCAAAGTTCATGACCAAAGTAACTGAACTGATTGGAGGATTCTCGTCTGTCTGTGTTGACATCTAGAAAGCACTAAAACTACAACTACCAGGAGTGCGGAGAGAGTAAGAAACAGCCAATAGAATTGTAGAATTGGCTTTGACGACACACATTTGGGGCTTTTTATGCGCGAACTGGCCATGCTCGAGCATAGAATTCGCGGTTAAAGTCTGGCTGTTAAGGAGCATTTTGTTTCACTGTTTATTAAGGTGGGTGTAATATAGCTAACGTTATCCGTACCAAAAATACGACTTAAAGATTGTAATTGTAGGTAATCTTGCCTGATTTATGATGGTACTGGTTTTACCTTAAGCATTTTTTCTGTCAAGTGGTGATAGAATGTGTTACCTCAGCTTCAATCTTGGCTAAACGACATCGTTTAAAAAATAAAATGTTTTAACGTTAGCTAGCAACCAACCTACAGTAACTAGTCAACGTTAAGGTTGTTGTTCAGACATTGGTAACTGCATGTCTTTCATTGCTGCATTGGTGAAAAATGTATGCAATTGTAAAAAGAACATGTATCTAATGGTGGGTGACTTGTTGTTCCACAGTAACGTTAACCATATTTGATCTGTTCAGCTTCAGACGGTGATTAACGTTTAGGTGTCGTTGACCAATGAGTGTTTGTCTTGACACTTTTTACTTGCTGGTTAGGGATGCACACTTGATAGTCTGACGCACATTATTTTATTGACTACACGACGTTGATAGTAAAGTCATGAATTTACAGAAATAATATACACGTCACTTTGAATCTTTAAAGTAGCTAATTTTTCTACTTTGGTCAGCCATCAACTGATGCGCTTCCATTAACTACTTTTTAAACATTTTGTTTGCAGGGTGCTTTGCAAAATGAACGCTACCATCGGTATTTGAAGCTTCCAGTCGCCATTAACAATTATCAGCTTTATTGACGTTTAAATTATTTATCGTTGACTTCTGGCCTTTTTTTATATATATTTTTTCATACTCTTGGTGTGGTGAGGGGCTGCATGCGAATAGCTAAACGGGCGGAGCTGCCTTGAACACGCGCTCCTCTTTGTTTGTAACTCGTCTCATTGACGTTCATTGCAATCAAACAAAATAACCATTGTTGTGCCATTAATTGATATTTTGGAAGCTATACGACAGTTGTTTACCCTGAAACGTTACCTATTATTTGTCAACCTCAAGACAACAGCTTTTGATTGCTGCAGGTGTCCCTCCCAATTTATGATATGTTTACACCCCCCAGCACCATTGTCTGTCTTTTATTAGCACCATTTCAGTCAAATTCCTGTACATGCAAATGTATGCGGCGATTCGCATTCTTATTGCAGTTGGGCGTGCTCTCGAATTTGCGTCGGTTGGAACTTTTTATTTTCTTTGTCCCCCTGTGGCTTATAGATAGTTCGCTATGTGCACCATTGCAGCTTGTGTTGAATATATCATGCTTGAATATTCATAGATTAGGTTTGTTGGCTTCGTCTGTAGGTTATAGCTGCCAAATATCTCTACAGCTTCCCACTCGCATTTTCAATACCCTGCAATTTCGGAAAGCTCTAGCCTTTTTGTTCTAACCATGGACTGTTAGTTCAAAGTATCCATGCAACAGAATGGCACAGACGCTGTAGATGGCAATTGAAAGGGCCAATCTACAGTATTTTGATTGCATGTGGCTAATGTAGTTTAATGTGCCATGTAGTTATTTAGCTGTGAATGAATTCCAGACAGCTTTTTAAAATAGGCTACATTAATAGGGTGTTGCTTGGTCGTTGTTGAACATGACCGAAGGATGTCGCCACTGAGTGGACCTTGTTTTGCTTTACCCTGCTGTTTCGTCAGTCTTCCACCTAAACACACAGTAAATTGTTTTTCTATCCCACTAGAGGGTGCTAGTGCTGTTATTCAGGCACATTGTAAAGATGAGATGGAGTTTTCATCCAGTCCTTGGGAGTGTGGTTCTTCATGTTCAAGGATGTACTAATGCAATAGCAAGTGTTGGCAGGCTTGGTTGTTGGGGTTAAGGCCGGGTTACTGTAAATGCACTGACAACTGCTAGTGTTAAAAGGGTTGCAAGTAAATGTGACTGAACTTTCTTCCAGGTACATTGACTTGCTGTTCACTGTTGAAATGGCGGCCTCCTGCGGCGGTAAGTTGTGATTTTTGAAAGCTGTGAAATTAGTAGTTTCTCACCCCTCGCCATCTGAAAGAAATTACCAAGTAGAAGCCAGTCTGATGCGCTTCCACTGTATTGTTTTGACCAGTCACGTCTATTCCCAGCAGTCCAGGTGACAGATGCAGTGTTTTTTTGGACATGGGGGAAGCCTAGTTCAATGTCCACACAGTGTCCTTCTCTCTACCCTTTCTCCCTGTGATGTTCACTTGTCCCCTCCCTCATTTGGAAATACGTTTTTCAGTTTTACCAAACAAGTGCCCCATTCCCTTATCTGTCAGCCTGCATGTATTCCTCATCTGGAGTTCATTTGTGTATACTGCTTTCTAATCATGGCTCATTATATAACTATGGCTGATGTACAGTTTCTAGTCATATGCTGACTATACGCACTTATATATTTTCTGGACTCTGGCATTGCTGCTTCTGATCTTTGGATTATGTGCATATTGTTAGTTATTGCACTGTTGCAACACACGCAATTTGTTGCATCTCTGTGGCCCACCAATGAACTTTGATTTAATAACATGCGTAATTTCTCCTCTCATAGATATTCAGGTTAAGGAGATTGACAAACGTGCATCTGGCCAGGCATTTGAGGTGATCCTGGGCACTCCAGCTCCAGATGCCAAGGGAGAGTTCCCTCTGTCTCCCCCCAAGAAGAAGGACCTATCCCTGGAGGAGATCCAGAGGAAACTGGAGGCTGCAGAGGAAAGGAGGAAGGTAGATTGTGCTCCAGTTAAAGATGCTAGACTGAGGTTTTGCTTATGGGTGTGCTCTTGAGCCAAAAGGGGTCCTCTAAAGGTAAAACTTGTTCAGAAAAAAGGTCACCTACCCTCACCATGAATAAGGGTGTATATTATCTAAAAACATATTTGGGGGGTGAAATCCTAGCCTTGACTGACACAATTTGGGGAATGTATTTACTAGGTGTAGGAATAGCAAGGGGTCTGCCAATAGGATATTATCATGACATTAAGGTGGAAAATTTACACGGGTATATTTTGGCTTTGATGGTTAAGAAGGTTATTTCACCAGCCATGCTGGGTGGTCACACAATTTGGGAAGCTTTTCAAGCCCAAATATAGAAGTTGGTCGACTTGACCTGAGAGGCTACTGAAGTGTGACTTTGTCTGTTTCTTGGCTAGTTGCACTGTTTTGATCACATGCAGTTTTTCAATATTAGTTTGCTGTTGCTGTTTGCAACTAGCAGACAAATATTACCACTAATGGCTTGTCCCTTAAAGGAGCAGCTGAACACTTTCTCTCTTAATGATGCAAATATTTGGGGGTACAATGTGCTTGAGCATGGAACACCAAAAATATTTCAATCGATACCTTTGTAATTTTATTTAAAATGAACACATTTCTGTGCTCCTATTAAAAAATGTCAGCTTTTGAGTCCTGGACTAATAATACCGCTAATTTATCACTAAGCATTTGTGATTCTTGATGTTTAGTTGAACTGTTTTATTAGATGAAATAAATCACTTAGATTGTAGACTGCCCTATGGGACTCCTGATCACGGCTGGTTGTGATGGTGCCCAGTATCAAATCAGGGTCTGTAGTGATGTCTCTATAGAGGTTGACGGATTGTGTTTTTTTAACGCAGATACCGGTTATTGGAGGACCAAAAAAGCTGCTACATGTTTTACTGGTTGTTTCAATATTCCAGACATATTGCTCACCATATGTCTGCTGCAGATGGACAAGACTAAGCCACAACGAGTTCATCAGTCATGGCGATAAAGTGCTGTCTCCCTGTAAAAAAGGAAAAAGAAGCAAACAAGCTATTGAACAAAAAGTACTGTACTTTTGGTACCACCAACTAGTGTACAAATAGTTTTATCAATACAATATATTGCAAAATGAAATCCTGTTTGGATCCCAATAAATATTACTATATCCTGAAATGTAATTACCTTTAAATAAATATATATTGCTTAAAAAAAAGGGAACACTAAAATAACACTGTAGATCTGAATGAAATATTTTTAAATACTTATTTCTTTACATAGTTGCATGTGCTGACATCAAACACACTATCAATGGAAATCAAATTTATCAACCCATGGAGGTCTGGCTTTGGAGTTGTGCTCAAAATTAGTGAAAAACCACACCACAGGCTGATCCAACTTTGATGTAATGTCATTAAAACAAGTCAAAATGAGGCTCAGTAGTGTGTGTGGCCTCCACGTGCCTGTATGACCTCCCTACAACGCCTGGGCATGCTCCTGATGTGGCGGATGGTCTCCTGAGGGATCTCGTCCCAGACCTGGACTAAAGCATCTGCCAACTCCTGGACAGTGTGGCGTTGGTGGATGGAGCGAGACATGATGTCCCAGGTGTGCTCAATTGGCTTCAGGTCTGGGGAACGGGCTGGCCAGTCCATACCAACAATGCCTTCCTCTTGCAGGAACTGTTGACACTCCAGCCACATGAGGTCTAGCATTAGGAGGAACCCAGGGCCAACCGCACCAGCATATGGTCTCACCATGGGTCTGAGGATCTCATCTAGGTACCTAATGGCAGTAAGGCTACCTCTGGTGAGCACATGGAGGGCTGTGCCCCCCCCCCCCCCAAAGAGATGCCACGCCACACCATGACCGACCCACCGCCAAACCGGTAATGCTGGAGGATGTTGCAGGCAGAACGTTCTCCACGGCGTCTCCAGACTGTCACGTGCTCAGTGTGAACCTGGTTTCAGTGCGCCAGTGGCGAATTTGCCGATCTTGGTGTTCTCTGGCAAATGCCAAACGTCCTGCACGGTGTTGGGCCGTTGGGCCCTCATGGAGTCTGTTTCTGACCGTTTGAGCAGACACATGCACATTTGTGGCCTGCTGGAGGTCATTTTGCAGGGCTCTGGCAGTGCTCCTCCTTGCACAAAGGCGGAGGTAGCGGTCCTGCTGCTGGGTTGCTGCCCTCCTACGGCCTCCACGTCCCCTGATGTACTGGCCTGTCTCCTGGTAGCGCCTCCATGCTCTGGACACTACGCTGACAGACACGGCAAACCTTCTTGCCACAGCTCGCATTGATGTGCCATCCTGGATGAGCTGCACTACCTGAGCCACCTGTGGGTTGTAGACTCAGTCTCATGCTACCACGAGTGAAAGCACCGCCAGCATTCAAAAGTGACCAAAACATCAGCCAGGAAGCATAGGAACTGAGAAGTGGTCTGTGGTCACCACCTGCAGAACCACTCCTTTATTGGGGGTGTCTTGCTAATTGCCTATAATTTCCACCTGTTGTCTATTCCATTTGCACAACAGCATGTGAAATTGTCAATCAGTGTTGCTTCCTAAGTGGACAGTTTGATTTCACAGTGTGATTGACTTGGAGTTACGGTGTGTTTAAGTGTTCCCTTTATTTTTTTGAGCAGGATAGATAGAGCTAGTGTGTGGATACACGTTAACCTTTTGCCATGATGCATTACATGCCTCTATGCCTGAGATTAACTAGATTCAGCTGAGGGTTGTTTTGAGTGGCTAGTCGGGGCCCAGAACATAATTACAAAATTTGTTGACTGCAAATTGACCGACAAGCCCAAACTGATATTTGACTGAACCTAATCCTTGCTTATATTTGTATAGGATTACATTTTAGAGGGAATACTTTGGAACAAATGTCCCAAATTTAAAATCACTTGGTGCTGGTTTTGAGTCATGTCCAGCCTCAACTTTATTTACTCTGAACTTGGGGGCTGTATTTGGCCTGGTTTCTGCCTTTTGGGGAGCGCTGCTCTACAGTAGTCAAATGTTTTGTTGGGTATCAATCAAACTCCTCTCCCCCTTGTGCCATCCTCCAGTCCCATGAAGCAGAGGTTTTGAAGCACCTAGCTGAGAAGCGGGAGCATGAGAAGGAGGTGCAAAGGAAAGCCATGGAGGAGAACAACAACTTCAGCAAGATAGCTGAGGAGAAGCTTAACCAGAAGATGGAAGCCAACAAAGAGAACAAGGAGGCCCTTCAGGCAGCCATGAGCGAGAAGTTCAAGGAGAAGGTATGTTAGCCTCTTGCTATCGTTTACATGCAAACCAGTCTTGCAGTGACAGTCTGACCCTGCTACCAGTCGTAGCAGGGGGGTGGGGGTTGTCTCAAGGACTTGATCTCTGCAAGTGAGTTGGGAGACCTCCAGAAGTTATCAACATTTAGATTTCTCACCAACAGTTAACACCAATGTCACTGGTCAACCATGACAAATTGTTGATGGAAAATATGAATGTACGTTGTCGTCACTGACACGCCACGCTTTGTACGGTCTGTTTAAATGTTTTGAAGGATGTCACTGGTTTGAACTTCTATTTCTTCTCAGGACAAGAAACTGGAAGAGGTGCGGGCCAAGAAGGAAACCAAAGAGGGCGGTGCCGAGAACTGAATATCTGTCTATTGGGGATTGTATACTAGAGGGTTTTTTACATATCCAAAGATTGATTTATATTTAGTTAATGGCCAGTATTTTTGTCTTCACTGCCACCTACCTTTATGAAGAAAATAAAGTTCTCCCTGTTTGTGAATTCAATTACTCTCCTGCTATAAGTGTACTTGCATTAGCTTTACATGTGGCTGTTTTTGTTCCCTTGTTGCTTCTATTCCATGGCCGCCTAAGTTACAAGATGTCAATTCCTCTCAATGCATTGGAGAGGAGCTAAAGTCCTTTGAGAGAAATTGAGGAGGCAAGGGTTTGACCGCTAGTGACCATTTCATACAGACCATTTCTTTCGCTATTTAGCTTTTGTCATTGCATCTTCGGACCTAATGAAAATTGGCAGTATATGTACTTCAAGGATGAATGTCTCCATGCATAGGTCCTTGACATGCTCGCTTCCATAGTGCCGTTTTGGAATCTTGTCTGTTACACCTGGCTAATAGTTATTGATCAATGGTTGTTGATAGAGTTCACCTTTTTCACAGCAGGTGTTGTATGACATCTTTTACTATTCAGAGAACTGCTAGTCTTTAATGGTCTGTGGCATCCTGATCCTATTCCCTAATGCACTACCCAAAAGTAGTGCACTGAACAGGGTGCCATTCAACTCACCCCACGTCTAATCTTTGTGCCACTGCAGGTTTTTTTGCTTATGTAAAGTGGGGTTTTGTTTCAAAGCACATGCCTTTGCTGTTGTAGGTCCATGAATTAACTTTTTTTCCCCCCAGGCTTGTGTATCTATGATACTGGAAGACTGGGTCTACACATGGAATGCAATTTTGTATCTCAATAGATAATGTTACGAGTTGACTTAACGGTTGTGCTAAACAATAAATACAATTGTCAAACCCCTTTCCATGTGTGCTTTATTGATACCTGTGCTGCTTCAGATTTCTGCCGTTTAAAGCCCATCCTTTGATGCATAGCTGGAACAGATTATTGCATTCTGTGGATCTCGTTGTCCTGGAATCCATACTTCTGTTTAGATTCCAGGCTAAGGTTTATTTTTGACTCGGCAATTCGGGTAAGAACAAACTTATTTACAATGACTGCCAACCCCAGATGATGCTTGGCCAATTGTGCCCTGCCCTATGTGACTCTGCTTCTGCTTGGATTTGAACCAGGGACTGTAGTAAGCCTCTTGCACTGAGGTAGTGCCTTGGCCCTTTGTGCCATTTCAACATGACCCAAAGGTCAAGGAAGGATGTTGGGTTTAATCTTTGACATTGTAAATACACACGGACCAATGGGCCTAGCTTTATGCTTCTCTTGACGTGTCTGTTTTGTAAATTAGTGTGGTTTTCTACTCCATGCGCCATCTGGGGTTTGGGAGGCGAGAAAGCGCTGGACATTATTCCCCCTTTTTTTTCTTTGTCTCAGACAAAGGAAAATAAACTGGAAGGATTTACTTTCTAAGCTGAGCAGAGGTGTAATGTAAACGTTTTGGTGTAGCTGTACTTTATATTTGACAACTTACCCCACTACATTCCTAAAGAGGTGTACTTTTTACTCCATTTTCCCTGACACCCAAAAGTACTAATTACATTTTGAATGCTTAACAGGACAAAAATGGTCCAAGAGAACATCCCTGTTCATCCCTCCTGCCTCTGATTTGGCAGACTCACTAAAAATGTTTAATTTGAAAATGTATTTTGGCAATCTGTAAATTGAAACAATCATGCAGTCTAGTTTGCCTAGCATAAGGAATTTAAAATGATTTTTTTTACTCTTGATACTGAAGTATATTTATAACCAAATACTTACTGAAGTATTTTACTGGGTGACTTTCACTTGAGTCATTTTCAATTAGAGGATATTTTACCCTTACTCAAGTATGACGACTGGGTACTTTTCCCACCATAGAATGAGAATCGATTTTTGCAGTTGCTGGGAACAAATGCATTCTGCCCTAGCTTCATTTGACTCTCGGCTCCAAAGCGTTTAGATTTGGTTGCATAAAATGGCACTAGCGTTATCATAGTAATGTTCTCTGCATGGAATGGAAACAAAGGAAGCGTAAATATCAGTTTGAGCAATGTGGCTTCTCTCCGTGGTGGGAGTTGATCGGTTCACAGCTAGGGATGCATTGATACTTTTGTTTAGGGTATGTGGACACCCCTTCAAATGAGTGGATTTTGCTATTTACCACCACATCCGTTGCTGACAGGCATACAAAACTGAGTGCACAGGCATGAAATCTCCATAATCAACTAAGTGGTTTTATGGTGAAGTGGAAACGTCTAAGCTCAGCCGTGAAGTGCTAGGCCACACAAGCTCAGAACGGGAGGGCTGAAGCACGTAGCGGGTAATAATTGTCTCCTCGGTTGCAACACTCACGACAGAGTTCCAAACTGCCTTTGGACGCAATGTCGGCACAACTTTTCGTTGAAATGGGTTTCCACAGCCGAACAGCCGCACACAAGCCTAAAATCAATATGCGCAATGCCAAGCGTCTGCTGTAGTGGTGTAAAACTCACCGCCATTGGACTCTGGAGCAGTGGAAACGCATTCTCTGGAGTGATGAATCACGCTTCCCAATCTGGCAGTTCCACGGACCAATCTACGTTTGGCGGATACCAGGAGAACGCTACCTACTCCAATGCATATTGCCAATTGTAAAGTTTGGTTCCAGTAAAGGGAAATCTTAACGCTACAGCATACAATAACATTCTATAAGATTCTGTGCTTCCAACTTTGTGGCAACAGTTTGGGAAGGCCCTTTCCTGTTTCAGCATTACCCCCCCCCCCCCCCGTGTACAAAGCGAAGTCGATACAGAAATGGTTTGTCGATCGGTGTGGAAGAACTTGACTGACCTCAATCAACCACATCGAAAAGCTTTGGGATGAATTGGAACGCTGACTGAGAGCCAGGCCTAATCGCCCAACATCAGTGCCCAACCTCACTAATGCTCTTCTGGCTGAATGCAAGCAAGTCCCCGCAGCAATGTTCCAACATGTAGTGGAAAGCCTTCCCAGAAGAGTGGAGGCTGTTATAGCAGCAAAGGGGGGACCAACTCCATATTAATGCCCATGATTTTGGAATGAGATGTTCGATGAGCAGGTGGCCACATATATCTCAAGGGATGCAGAAGAAAAAGTACTTATTTTCTGTCAAATCTAGGAACACATAATCTAATATTGCGTGTCGCTAGCTGTCAATCATCCACTCAGGTTGACTCCAAACAATGGTAAGTGATTCTGGAAGATTTTGGGGAGCAGTGGTTCCGCTGACAGACAATCTTCACATTTCTTCTGCAAGGGACCTAGGATGGTAGACAGATATGCAGCGTTTTAGCATGCATCTCAAGCCACACAGAAGTAATGTCCGGAGGCCATCATGAAGAGTGCAGACTGCAAAATACAAACAGCACATAGGAATATTGAACATGGAAGTAACATAGTAAGGCCACTAGGTGGCAATGTTTCACTTAATTCAAGAAACAGCACTATCTAGTTTCTCATATCTCCACTCTTTTCAGGATATCTAAAATATTCACCTGCTCCTTTCATTATATCAATCTCAAATTTTCCCTTTGAGACATCCATCTCTCACCTTATCAACAAACAACCATTTTGTCAAAGGATATATTAACACGTCTGGAAGATAGGAGAAAAATGTATCCACCATTTATGAGCACTTTCATTTGAGGAAATGGAAAAATATAATTAATCCCTGGATGGCTGCCAAGATTCTAGCTAAAATCTAATATCAATAATATGACTTGATGAGGCCTTATGTGAAGGTGTTTCTATAGAAATGAATCAAACCCATGGTTTTACCTTTTGACCACATGGTAAACTGGAAGATTCAAGGTAATAATCTAATGTCTATGTGAACGTGATGGCCCTATGTGTCAGTGTTTACAAGAAGTTTGTTCAACTATGGTGTCATGTTCCGTTTGACCCCTGCAGTCGTTAACTGGAGCGAAGGTCACTTGGTCCAGAGGTTAGTTGGCTGTATGCAGCAGGTGTACACGCAGGTGGATAGTTCATGTATTTCCAGCTATACAGAAATGTCACTCAGATCATGAGAAAAACGTTGCAATATAGATGCTCTCCATAGGTCAGGTAGAAGCCAATGCTAGGCTGATGAGACAGTGGATTGTGCAGTCAGATGGAACAGAGTAAATAGGCATTTTAACATCATAGATTTTGCCAGTGGTAACTTGTAGAATAGACACCGCTGGAATGCGGTTTTAACCAATCAGCATTCAAGATTAGACCCACCCGTTGTATAATTAAGCAATAAGGCCCTAGGCGGTTTGGTATATGGCCAATATACCACGGCTAAGGGCTGTTCTTAGGACACTGCTAGGACACAGCCCTTAGCAGTGGTGTATTGGCCATACAGTATATCACAAAACCCCGAGGTGCCTTATTGCTATTATAACCTGGTTACCAACGTAATTAGAGCAGTACAAATAAATGTTTTGTCATACCCACGGTATACGGTCTGATATACCATGGCTTTCTGCCAATCAGCATTCAGGGCTTGAACCACCCAAATTATAAATTCAGATAACACGCTCTGGGTGGAGGAAAAATAAGGTACAAACAAAAAAAGGTTGGGAGAGGTATGTGGATACAATATAGTTAGAATACCATTAAGTAGAATTGGAGGTGCTGTTTGGTAAGGTACTCATAGGATTTACAGTGCCTCCAGGAGGTATTCACATCCCTTGACATTTTCCACATTTTGTTCTTACAAAGTGGGATACAATTGAATTAATTGTCATTTTTTTGTCATCAATCTATACAAAAATACTCTAACGTTAAAGTGGAAGGAAAAATCTAACATTTGTAAAACATTTATGAAAAATAAAACACTATCTTGATTAGATAAGTATTCAACCCCTGAGTCAATACATGGTAGAATGAACATTGGCAGCTATTACAGCTGTGATTCTTTCTGGGTAAGTCTCTAAGCGCTTTCCACACCTGGATTGTGCAACATTTGCGCCTATTAATTTCACATTTCTTCAGGCTGTCAAATTGATTGTTGCCCTGAAGCAAGGATATGCACAGTCTTGGTACCATTTGAAAAGAAACACTTTGATGTTTGTGGAAATGTGAAAGGAATGTAAGAGAATATAACACAATAGATCTGGTAAAAGATAATACAAAGAAAATATGAATCGTTCTTTGAAATGCAAGAGAAAGGCAATAATGTAATCTTCCAGTTCAGGTGCAATTTAGATTTTGGCCACTAGATGGCAGCAGTGTATGTGCAAAGTTTTAAACTGATCCAATGAATCCTTACATTTCTGTTCAAAATGTTGTATCAAGACTGCCCAAATGTGCCTAATTTGTAACTTTTCATGTTCAAAATTATGCACTCTTCTCAAACAATAGCATGGTAATAACTACTGTAAACTACTGTAAATTGGACAGTGCAGTTAGATTAACAAAAATTTAAACTTTCTACCAATATCAGATAAGACATTTTCCAAAGAAATAGACCTGTTACTTACAACCTAAATAACAGACATGAAACAAAACATGGACAGCATCTGGACAAGGGAATCATAACAACATTAATGCTGAAATGGGGATCAAACTGAGTAATAGACATATATAGAGGAGGCAATCAATAAAGTGATGGAGTCCAGGTGAGTCCAATGAAGAGTTCAATGAAGCGCTGATGTGCGTAATGATGGTGACAGGTGTGTGTAATGATGGTCTGCCTGGCGCCCTCGAGCGCCAGAGAGGGGGAGTGGGAGCAAGCATGACAATAACATGATGCAGCCACCACTATCCTTGAAAGTATGGAGAGTGGTACTCAGTAATGTTTTGTTTTGGATTTGCCCCAAACATAACTTTTTGTCCTGAACACAAAGTGTTAATTGCTTTCCACATTTTCTTCAGTATTACTTTACTGACTTGTTGCAAACAGGATGCATGTTTTGGAATAGTTTTATTCTGTACAGGCTTCCTTCTTTTCACTCTGTGAATTCGGTTAGTATTGTGGAGTAACTACAATGTTGTTGATCCATACTCAGTTTTCTTCTATCACAACCATTCAACTCTGTAACTGTTTTAAAGTCACCATTGGCTTCATGGTGAAATCGCTGAGCGGTTTCCTTCCTCTCCGACAACTGAGTTAGGAAGGACGCCTGTATCTTTGTAGTGACTGGGTGAATTGATACAGCATCCAATGTGTAATTAATAACTTCACCATGCTCAAAGGGATGTTGCTTCTCCTTTTTTATCTATCTACCAATAGGTGCCCTTCTTTGCGAGGCATTGGAAAACCTCCCTGATCTTTGTGGTTGAATCTGTGTTTCAAATTCACTGCTAGACTGTAGTGACCTTACAGATAATTGTATGTGTGTGGTACAGAGATGAGGTAGTCATTCAAAAATCATAATAAACACTATTATTGCACAGAGAGTAAGTCCATGCAACTTAATATGTGACTTGTTAAGCACATGTTTACTCCTGAACCTATTTAGGATTGCCATAACAAAGTGGTTGAATACTTTGACTATTTCAGATTTATATTTTTTATTAATTTGTCAAATTTTCGAAAAAATAATTCCACTTTGACGTTATGGGGTATTGTGTGTGGGCCAGTGACAACAATTGACATTTAATCCATTTAAAATTCAGGCTGTAACAACAAAATGTGGAAAAAGTCAAGGGATGTGAATACTTTCTAAAGACTCTGTATAATGCATTTATCATTATGGTGTTTTCTGAGGAACATCTTAAAAACTCTGACGCATTTCTGCATCTCCCTTTGTCAGGGGGTAGTTACACTGTGGGAACTGTAGTGTAGGTGATGTGAGGTTAGGATTTGAGCTTTTATGTTCCCTCTTCATTAAGTCATAGCTACATGACAGTGCTCTGAAAGTGCATTTACAAAAATCTATTTGTCAGCACTGTCATTTTACATTTTCTTTTGGACAAATGAGTGAGAGAATAGACAGGACTTGAACAATGGAGAACAGGTCATCCATAATAAGTGAAATGTTTTGGCTGGTTCAGTTCGATGTTTTCTGTTCTACTCCTCCCAGCCTAGATGCCTGTTAATGTCAGACACAGATGATTCCCTCCAGGGGGATGAGATGGGAGTGTGTGTGTGTGTGAGGGCATCCATGTTACATTTTTTTTTTACAATTTAATAATTTAGCAGATGTTCTTATCCAGAGAGACTTACATTTAGTGCATTCATCTTAAGATAGCTATGTGGGACAACCACATATCACAGGCATAGTAAGTACACTGCAGGGTGGAGGGTCAAGTGCAAGTGTTGGTTCAGGAGTATACACACACATATTTATATATTTTATTTTTTAACCAATGACTCATGTGACTTCTGAATATCACAAATATAGTCTGTACCTGTTGATTTCTTCAAAGTAAATGAATGCGGTTTTCTCTAGAGGCATTATGGCTACCTGCACTGGTCGTTCAGTTGTTCACAAAAACACTTAACAATTCAAAGTCATTTAGTACTTTCTTTAAATGGAGCTACATTATTCTGACTTGAATAAGGAAAATATTCTAACACACCTGTACCTGTTGATTTCTTCGGAGCTGCTTTGTGGAATCATGGAAAATGTAATTGCAGAGAACCCCTACTGTGCGGTATAATAGACCAGCTGAAAAAGTAATTATCGTAATCAAATTCATTCTGTCTCAGCCGGAGTCGTATCAATTGCTTTGTTTTGTTATATTGACTCTGGAGACAGAACAAAGAACATAGAGCTTTTAACAGTAATTAACTATGCTTGCTGTCTTTGGATCACAGCTCCTTGTACCGAACCTTCACTTCACCGTATGTCATCATGTAAAATAGCTTGGCTGTCTGCGGGAAGTGCTCCAAATCAAATCTCATTTTATTGGTCGAATACACATAGTTAACAGATGTGTTCAGTAGGGTCAAATGGAATGGAAATATCCTTGTTATAACTCACTGGTGGGCTTCGTTTATACAAAGGTAATGACTTCACGACAAACCTGATGCAACTTTGAAATTAAACAAAGTGATTTAGTACCTTGTATCTTCACTGTCTCTCTCATCAGAGCCAACTAAATCTATGTTTGAGAAATAAAGACGAAAGACACGCCTGTCATTTGACAGAACAAAACAAACCCCCACACTCCGCCGGATACCCTCCCTATCTATCCCATCCTCCTTTAATATTTTATCACACTAAACGATGGTAAAACAGGGACAATTTGACACAGAAAGACAACCAGCCCAGTGTCTCCTCTAGTAAACAGAAATGCAGGATGAAGTTGAGTTTATCCTGACACTATCTTAATGGAAGTGTCTGAGGAGGGAACACAACAGATAGGGCAAGGCTGAGGCTCGGGTTGAGACTGGGGCTTGGGCTGAAACTGGGGTTAAGGCAATACACTCACTGGGGACAGGGTGAGGTATTCTTAGCACCCAGAACCAAATCTCCTGCTACTCTCACAAGAGACAAATGTGAGGTAAGAGGGGATGACGAGAGTGCTGCTGAGAGGCGTCAGTTAAAAGATACTTTCATGGATATAAGGAGGTTGAGGGTGTATTGTTGACCAGGAATATCGGTTGAACAGACGACGTGTGGAGATAGAGAGGGTGACGTTGACAATGTCCTGAATGAATAGTAAGTATAAGAGGCAGTGAACACAGAGGGATTGAGGGAGTGCTATGGGGCGATTGGTAGATGCTGTGGTCGATTTAGTGGAATGGCGTGTTTAGAGGAGGATACGGATCAAAAATAGAGATTCTCCGTTTGTCGAACGACGTCCACTACCAATCCAATATAGCACCACCATTCTAAACACCTCTTCACTCTCAACCCCCTTCAGTTTCGCCTCTTCAACCCTCAAACCCTCTGTGTAGTTCCAGAATAATCGAACCTCTGCCTACACCACATCACTTCACCGAGTACAGTTACATGCACACAATAATACTATTACTCTGAATAGTCGGGTTGTAATAGTTTGTTTAAAAAGTTGACAGGCTTTGCAAGAACAACGATTTCCCTAATACTCCTGTTCACATGGACACATCTGAAATCAGCCATCCCAATGGGACTTAAATAGATGCAGAAAATCGTCAATCAAAAAAATGTTCTACCACAGCGACCATGTTATTCTGGCGAGGAATATTTGAGTCCTAGTTCGTACATATGAAGTTTGTATATAAAAACAATTTCTAAGATGCATTACTTTCAGTTTTTCCAAAATCCCTTCAGTCACTCACTTAAGGGAGGCTTGTGCTACCGGTGCTGATCAAGTACACTGCTGGAACGCTGATTAAACCGTGTAAACTTCCTAATCATTCGAAAGATTGCTCAGAAAAATCAGGTGTTTTAATCGGCGTATGCTTACTTTGATTTGGACCTTACGCCAATTAAGATAAGCGGAGTAGTGTTTACATGACTATTGCCATACTCGGCCTACTGCCATAATCAGTTTAATATCGAAGTATTAGTGTGCATGTAAATGAACTCACTAAGGCCCATCAACACTGTTGTATGGTTTACACTTCTCACTACATTAAAAAAACATCTATGCGTAGGTGGGTTCTACATGCTTCATTGCACTTAAACAGTGGATCACAGTGTGTGGTTCTGTGGAGCTGAAGAGTCTAACAGTACAACAGCAGGTGTAGGAGTGTAACGATGAAGATTAGATTCAGAGTTCTAAACCAAGTTGGTAGGTTGCCTACAATAGCCTCCAGGTTTATGTGTGGCCTCAGTCATACCAGAAATGTGATGTCTTCCCACTGGCTTCCTCCTACTAATGTTTTTATTGTGTGATGAGATCATTTTTTTGCAGTGAGTTTGAGACCTTGTTGATCTAGAATAGAACTTAGAGCTTTAGAACTTATCTTTCTTAGTTTCTTAGTTAATCAGAAATGTGTTGTTTGTTCTGCTCCCACAACATGGAGCACAAATTGAAATATGACTTGACTGCCATATGTTTACTCGCTAATAATTTTCAAAAGTTTACACTAAATGTAGATTTGATATAATCTGTTCTGGTACTTAACCTCTAGCTGGACTTCTTCATCTCAACTCAAACTAGTTTTAAATATATATATTAAGGGGTGGATCAGCTTTAATATTGCAAATTGATTGTGGATTATATCAATGTAATTGTCTGTATCATTTCCAATCCCCCATATATTTATTTAAAAAAAAAATATATATATTATTTTAAATATATATTTTTGAAATATATTTTCCTTTATTATTTTCTCCTAACCTTACCACCCCTCCCCTTATTGGAGTAAACTGATGGACAACAACAATTAGTCTTCTACTTCCAGTTTACACATACTATATACATTTTTAGGACACATTATATCTTACATTAG
Organism: Oncorhynchus masou masou; assembly: GCF_036934945.1. Classification (NCBI taxonomy): domain Eukaryota; kingdom Metazoa; phylum Chordata; class Actinopteri; order Salmoniformes; family Salmonidae; genus Oncorhynchus; species Oncorhynchus masou. The sequence goes on along the minus strand of NC_088223.1, from coordinate 28,739,222 downwards.
TTAAACGACTCTATCGATGCACCATCGGGGTCAAACAAAGCTAGCTAGATAGCCAATGAGCTGGGCTTTACGGGAGTATCCAGAAACCATGTATATGTCATAAAACGTAGCTACTAACCTTGTACGACAGCATGCTTTTTCATTTTGGACAAAAATTATAAGAATATTCAGAGTTATGAAGTTATGCAAACTGTTTTTTGCAAATGTTGAACTTATAATATGGCTACTAATACTTGTAAAGCTAAATCAAAGTCCAAGTATATAGATTTTACAATATTCTTGCATAAAAATTAAATATGAATGCAAATGTCCAAAATGTAACTGGGGACTTCACACTAGAAGTCTTACATTTACATTTAAGTCATTTGGCAGACGCTCTTATCCAGAGCGACTTACAAATTGGTGAATTCACCTTATGACATCCAGTGGAACAGCCACTTTACAATAGTGCATCTAAATCATTTAAGGGGGGGGTGAGAAGGATTACTTTATCCTTGTAGTTCACTCATAGTTCAAGTTATCTGTCTGAAACCTTGCACACTGCTGTCATCTTGTGGACACTATTGGAATTACAAGCAGAGTGGTGGCTGGAACTGGGACCTATCTCTTGCATTTCAAAGATTGTGGTAGAAAAAAAAACGTTTTTTTTCCCATATGTATTTTCTTCTACCAGATCTATTGTGTTATATTATCCTACATTCAATTCACAGTTCCACAAACCTCTAAGTGTTTCCTTTCAAATGGTACCAAGAATATATATATATATCCTTGCTTCAGGGCCTGAGCTACAGGTAGTTAGATTTGGGTAAGTAATTTACCTGAAAATTGAAAAAAAGGGGGCTATCCCTGTCACGGCTTTCGTTGTGGGAAGGAGGAGCGGACCAAAATGCAGCGTAGTTGTGATTCATTTGATTTAATAAGGAAACTATACACGATGAAACTAACAAACGTAGGAAAACCGAAAACAGCCCTATCTGGTGCAAAACACAGAGACAGGAACAATCACCCACAAACACACAGTGAAACCCAGGCTACCTAAATATGGTTCCCAATCAGAGACAATGACTAACACCTGCCTCTGATTGAGAACCATATCAGGCCAGACATAGAAATAGACAAACAAGACATCCAACATAGAATGCCCACTCAGATCACACCCTGACCAACCAAAACATAGAAACATACAAATAAACTATGGTCAGGGTGTGACAATCCCTAAAACGTTTGAAGACGAGTATCAACCCATATTTTTCCCGTTCAATGCATTGGGATTTATGCAAATATTGTTGTAGTGTGAAAAGTATAAGTAGTATCAAAAGGTTTGGTAGTGCCAGTCTGCACATTTTAAAGTTGTTTTGGTAACTTTTACGGTTTTGGCGCTGGAGGTTACAATGGAATAATAACAAGTATAAACAGTTTCTAAAGCTGTGCTTTGCTTTCAGTAAGCACCTAACTAGGCAATAAGCAGTGCGTTGTGTATGTGTGCTGACATGTACATGTTTGTGGTATAGGAGAGCATCAGGCTCTCAATAATGTCTCTAGAATTTCTCATAATTTCTCCAGAATGTTGGCATTGTTGAACAGCAGCGTCTCTTATCTTTCTGGGTTTCTATTTGCTAAGGTAATAACAGAGATTTAGTAAATCTTTTTTATACTTTATTTCTCTAAAAACAATTAAACCGCTCCAATTACAACGTCTGTTATTTGGACATCGTAAACGGGAATTAAAACAGCCCAGAATCTGTGCTTGCTGCATGATGAAATTATGTTCTTTGTTGATGTTGTTATACAATGGGTGCAGTGAAGACTGGGAGGGTGTTCTATACACTTTCTAAGTAACTCAGACACGCACTAACAGCCAGAGTAGCGTTTTAGGTTTCATATTACACCATAACACAGGGGATGAGTTAGGAGCAATAATGCTAAATACCACTGACCACAGTGAATGCATACACGTTTAGTATATATACAGTATGTGATCCCTGCGGGAGTTGAACCCATAACCTCAGCATTGCTAGTGCCATACTATTACCAACTGAGCCACATAGGTATGGTACACAGTTATCCTTGACAGCTGCCTTATGATATTTCCCTATCTACACTACCATTCAAAAGTTTGGGGTCACTTAGAAATGTCCTTGTTTTTAAAGAAAAGCAAATGTTTTCTCCATTAAAATAACATTAACTTGATAAGAAATACAGTGTAGACATTGTTAACTACACATACCTAGGTGTCTGGTTAGACTGTAAACTCTCCTTTCAGACTCACATTTACCTGTTTGCGATAGGGGGCAGCATTTTCACGTTTGGATGAAAAGCGTGCCCAGAGTAAACTGCCTGCTACTCAGGCCCAGAAGCTATATGCATATTAGTATTGGATAGAAAACACTCTGAAGTTTCTAAAACGGTTTGAATGATGTCTGTGAGTATAACAGAACTCATACGGCAGGCGAAAACCTGAGAAAAATCCAACCAGGAAGTGGGAAATCTGAGGTTTGTAGTTTTTCAACTAATTGTCTATCGAATATATACAGTGTCTATGGGGTCATATTGCACTTCCTAAAGCTTCCACTAGATGTCAACAGTCTTTAGAACGTTATTTGAGGCTTCTACTGTGAAGTGGGGGCGAATGAGAGCTGATTCAACCAGAGGCCTGCCAGAGTGCCATGAGCTGATCACGCACGCACACGTGAAAGCGACCTGCGTTCCATTGCAATTCTAAAGACATAGGAATTCTCCGGTTGGAACATTTATTGAAGATTTATGTTAAAAACATACTAAAGATTGATTCTATATATTGTTTTACATGTTTCTACTGTAATATAACTTTTCAAACTTTTCGTCTGAACTTTCGCCTGGACTTGCCCACGCCTCGTAAGTTTGGATTTGTTTACCAAACGCAATAACGAAAGGAGGTATTTGGACATAAAAGATGGACTTTATCGAAACAAAACAAACATTTATTGTGGAACTGGGATTCCTGGGAGTGCATTCTGATGAAGACTATTTCTGACTTTTACTGACTCCACAACATGGCGGGTATCTGCATTGCTTGTTTTTGTGTCTGAGCGCCGTACTCAGATTATTGCATGGTTTGCTTTTTCCGTAAAGCTTTTTTGAAATCTGACACAACGGTTGCATTAAGGAGAAGTATATCTATAATTCTGTGCATAATAGTTGTATCTTTTATCAAAGTGTATTATGAGTATTTCTGTAAATTGATGTGGCACTCTGAAAATTTGCCTATGAGTGCCATCTGATGAAGATCATCAAAGGTTAGTGATTCATTTTATCTCTATTTCTGCTTTTTGTGACTCCTCTCTTTGGCTGGAAAATAGCTGTATGTGTTTTTGTGACTAGGCTCTGACCTAACATAATCATATGATGTGCTTTCGCTGTAAAGCCTTTTTGAAATCGGACACGATGGGTAGATTAACAAGAAGTTTATCTTTAATTTGGTGTATTGCACTTGTGAATGTATGAGAGTTACATATTTCTAGCCATAATTAAGCATCTTCAATCCAAAATTAAATCTAGAATCGGCTTCCTATTTCGCAACAGGGCATCCTTCACTCATGCTGCCAAACATACCCTCGTAAAACTGACTATCCTACCGATCCTTGTCTTCAGTGATGTCATTTACAAAATAGCCTCCAACACTCTACTCAGCAAATTGAATGCAGTCTATCACGATGCCATCCGTTTTGTCACCAAAGCCCCATATACTACCCACCACAGCAACCTGTATGCTCTCGTTGGGTGTCCCTCAGTTCATATTCGTCACTAAACCCACTGGCTCCAGGTAATCTATAAGTCTTTGCTAGGTAAAGACCCGCCTTATCTCAGCTCACTGGTCACCATAGCAGCACCCACCCGTAGCACGCACTCCAGCAGGTATATTTCACTGGTCACCCCCAAAGCCAATTTCTCCTTTGGACGCCTTTCCTTCCAGTTCTCTGCTGCCAATGACTGGAACGAACTGCAAAAATCACTGAAGCTGGAGACTCATATCTCCCTCACTAACTTTAAGCACCAGCTGTCAGAGCAGCTCACAGATCACTGCACCTGTACATAGCCCATCCAACTACCTCATCCCCATACTGTTATTTATTTTGCTTCTTTGCACCCCAGTTTCTCTACTTGCACACTCATCTTCTGCACATTTGTCACTTCAGTGTTTAATTGCTGTATTGTAATTATTTTGCCACTATGGCCTATTTTTTGCCTTACCTCCCTAATTCTACCTCATTTGCTCACACTGTCCTCAGCTCACACTGAGTATCTGGAGCATCAGCATTTGTGGGTTCAATTACAGGCTCAAAATGTCAAGAAACAAATAACTTTCTTCTGAAACTCGTCAGTCTATTCTTGTTCGGAGAAATGAAGGCTATTCCATGCGAGAAATTGCCAAGAAACTGAAGATCTCGTACAATGCTGTGTACTACTCCCTTCACAGAACAGAGCCAACTGGCTCTAACCAGAATAGAAAGAGGAGTGGGAGGCCCCGGTGCACAACTGAGCAAGAGGACAAGTACATTTGCATGTCTAGTTTGAGAAACAGATGCCTCACAAGTCCTGACTAGTCCTGTTATTTTAATTGACAAAAACATGTGCTTTTCTTTCAATAACAAGGACATTTCTAAGTGACCCCAAATTTCTGAACGGCAGTGTATGGTGCACTACTTTGGGGCTGGTCAAAAAGGCGTGTACTCTATAACGTTAGGGAATAGGGTGCCATTTGGCATACAGACCTTATCTTCTCTCTCCTCAACTAAAATATGACTAAATGAACAAGTGCACATTCAGATTGGAGCTGATCAGTCCTCATTCCATGCTCTCATAGTTTAACACATCCATCTATGTTGGCTTACTTATTGCATAACAAGGAACATCATGCACACATCAGAGCAGCTGATTGGTCGAGGTGATGATTATTGTTCAGCTCTATAACCTCTGTCTCGCTCTGCACCATCCTCCCACTGTGTATGTCTGTGTCCCTAAACTGCTTCTGCAGGGAATCAAACACATTTATCCATTTATCTCTGCAGGAATTAATATAAACACTGATAATAGCAGATATCCATCAGAACAGAGCGGCCGAGACCGCACGCTTTTTATCCCTCAACCCTTGAAGAACCCAACACTGTCCTTTTCAGAGAGAGAGAGGGTGATATGGGTATTACCATTCTCTATGGTGTGCTGGCTAGGTCCCTCTCACCCCTAGTCATTTTACCCCCTGCTGTTATAGACTCAGAAGTACCAGTAAAACCCATGCAAGCTTATCAAGCGCCTTGGACCAAGATCTATTACATGAGGGTTATATGGGAGTAGTGGCCTTAGCTGCCATACGCTGCTGGGAAATGGTTCCGTACACGTGGACATTCACTTCATTTCTGTCCTCTCAAGGATATGTTCTCCAGCAGTGAGACATTTTGAACCAGCAGGTATAGGCAGGCAGGGATAGAGGAGAGAATAAAGCAGAGGATACTATTTGTGCTGTACCAGACTGAGGGCATCAAATGAACAGTGCTTGTGATGTATATGTACTGTTTGTGACGGGACAGATCATATTGTCCAGACAGTCACAGTGGGAGCCTTCAAACTGTTGGAGATTTAGGCTACGTTTGAGCATTCTTACTTTTACCTTGGTAAAAGTTTGTTGTAAAGGTTGAACATGTTCTCAGTTTGTGTAAAGAAAATAATAAAATAACTGTAAAATGAAGGTTTAAGAGACGAGGACAGACGGGACTATTATCTGTCGGACAAAGAGGAGATTCAAGCGAAAGGAATGAGAGGTAGAAGAGTCAGTTCAGTTTTCTCTTTTCATTTGATTTAAAACATGCCAGCCAACTGCTTGTTGAGGCCAGGACAGCAAAGTTTCCTCCCTCTAGTAGAAAGTGTCTCTCTCTCTCTCTGAGAATGAACTCAGTCAGTGTGGTAGTATCTGATGAAACAGGGGGTAAACGCAGAGTGGCAAAGCTGATAAATCTCAGAAATGACCAGAGCACAGGGTGCCGGGGTCTGAGGAGATGGAGGACTAGCCAACCCTAGAGAAAGAGGGAAGAATAGCCAAGCTGAGGGTACGTCCCAAATAGCACCCTAATCCCTATATAGTGCACTACTTTTGGGCCCTATACAGGTAGTGCACAATATAGGTAATAGGGTTCTATTTGGGATGCAAACCAAGGACAACATTGACAGACACTCTTGCTAATGTGCCCAGTGCCTCTCTCTGTCCTGGAGGTATAACACCATGCATGTACACACACACACATCTTTATTTGAACAGTGAGAGACAGAATAACAACAAAACAATCCAGAAAAACGCATGTCCAAAATGTTATAAATTGATTTGCATTTTAATGAGGGAAATAAGTATTTGTCCCCCGCTCAATCAGAAATATTTCTGGCTCCCAGGTGTCTTTTATACAGGTAACGAGCTGAGATTATGAGCACACTCTTAAAGGGAGTGCTCCTAATCTCAATATTGTAGAACTACACAAGGCTGGAATGGGCTACAAGACCATCACCAAGCAGCTTGGTGAGAAGGTGACAACAGTAGGTGCAATTATTTGCAAATGGAAGAAACACAAAATAACTGTCAATCTCCCTCGGCCTGGGGCTCCATGCAAGATCTCACCTCGTGGAGTTGCAATAATCATGTGAACGGTGAGGAATCAGTCCAGAACTACACGGGAGGATCTTGTCAATAATCTCAAGGCAGCTGGGACCATAGTCACCAAGAAAACAATTGGTAACACACTATGCCGTGAAGGACTGAAATCCTGCAGCGCCCGCAAGGTCCCCCTGCTCAAGAAAGCACATATACATGCCCGTCTGAAGTTTGCCAATGAACATCTGAATGATTCAGAGGACAACTGGGGGAAAGTGTTGTGGTCAGATGAGACCAAAATGGAGCTCTTTCGTATCAACTCAACTCACCGTGTTTAGAGGAGGAGGAATGCTGCCTATGACCCCAAGAACACCATCCCCACCGTCAAACATGGAGGTGGAAACATTATGCTTTGGGGGTGTTTTTCTGCTAAAAGGACAGGACAACTTCACCGCATCAAAGTTAGGGGCCATATACCGTCAAATCTTTGATGAGAACCTCCTTCCCTCAGCCAGGGCATTGAAAATGGGTCATGGATGGTTATTCCAGCGTGACAATGACCCAAAACACACGGCCAAGGCAACAAAGGAGTGGCTCAAGAAGAAGCACATTAAGGTCCTGGAGTGGCCTAGCCAAACGTCAGCTTCCTGGTGGCCAACTACAAGAATCGTCTGACCTCTGTGATTGCCAACAAGGGTTTTGCCACCAAGTACTAAGTCATGTTTTGTAGAGGGGTCAAATACTTATTTCCCTCATTAAAATGCAAATCAATTTATAACATTTTTGTGTTTTTCTGGATTTTGTTGTTGTTATTCTGTCTCTCACTGTTCAAATAAACCTACCATTAAAATTATAGACGGATCATTTCTTTGTCAGTGGGCAAAGAATATTGCTGTATATTGCCTATACCACACACACAGCTCATATCTTTAGCATAGCCATAGAATGACTTCTGAAGTAAAACCAGTTATGTTTTGCTATTGTGTTTGAGGTGACCACACATTGGTTGGTTGCAGGCAGAAATGGACTTTCCACCAACCATACAGGACAGAAGTTTTATGAGCTACTATATGTTTGTTTTTATATGCAATCAACAAACAACCAAGCATCCATTTTCCTGTGTAAATCACCATAGACAGTCATGCCCAGGGAACATATGGCAGGCAAACATAAACAAAACCAATATCACCCTTTCCCTACAACCTTATAGACTATCATGTTTGACTTTACAGTAAATCATTTCCCAGCTCCTCCATTTCCCCGGTTTTATTTCTGTCGGTGAACTTTCGAGGTGGCAGCGTGACAAATGGAGGAGATTGCCGTGAAGGCTTTCATAATGCTATAAGTTAGAGCAGCTAGTAGAGAGGCTTTAAAAACAATAGGGCATTAGCATACTTGTTCCCCATCCATCAGCTGGCTGTGGCACTGAGCTGTGTGTGCGTGTGTGTGTGCGTGTGTGTGTGTGTGTGTGTGTGTGTGTGAGACAGTCTTGCATTAAGACTGGTTATAGCAGAGTTCACATGGTCACTCCCGGCACGGAGGAAGCTGTATCTAGAGAAAAGGTGCCTTCATAAAGCTGAAACGATATCTAAATGGTTTGCAATTCGGATGAACGAGCAGAAAGAAACTCAGAAGCTCAGACTGCTGACATACAGACCACGTAGCCGACTGAGCTCTTGTCATTTAGGCCAGCTTTTTACAGGGAGAGAGATCAACCTTAATGTGCACTATTCTGTTCAAACAGTAACTCAGGTCTATTTATTAACTGACTCGTCTGTGTTTCTGTTTCAGCATGTTTATAGGGGGAGGTGAGTGCCGGGAGTGACCACGTAAACTCTGCTATAACCAGCCTTAATGCAAGACTGTTTCACACACACACACACACACACACACACACACACACACACACACACACACACACACACACACACACACACACACACACACACACACACACACACACACACACACACACACACACACACTGCAATGTACTAAATACCCAAGCGGCACTGCGCTCCATAAATGCCAGTTAGGGTAAATTTAAAAGCAATTAGGTCTGCTTTGTGCTCTGTAAATCTGATTATTAAAATCCCTGTTCGTCTTCTGTGGACATTAACATTCTCACTCAATCACACACACAAACGCTCACACACACTCCACACTGAACCCCCCGAGACTCCCCAGTGCCACAACAATATATCCAGTCTATCCAGACCAGTGACTTCCACGCTGCCATCCCGATATAGACTGTCCTCTCCTCGCATGTCTTCGAATCTGACAATAATGACATTTGCGTTGGGCAGTGAACAGTGTTCTTTCACGTCTATGCCACCCCCAACACGCAACATCCAAGACGCTTTTACCACTTCATAGGATGTAATATTTCCTTCATTTCCGCTTATTATAAACCTGCACATCCATCTCACTGTGGCCCATTGAACAAGCAGCCAATCTGTAGGAAATTAGAATGCAAATGGAATGTAATACTGCCACACAACCTGTGATGGGCCAATAAACTGAGCGTCTGTTCTATGTGTGTGTGTGTGTGTGTGTGTGTGTGTGTGTGTGTGTGTGTGTGTGTGTGTGTGTGTGTGTGCACTAAAAAGGAATATGCACTTTACAGACTATATTAGCACCCAAACAACATTCAGAGCAGGTACTATGAATCAATCAATCTTCAAAAATAATGATGTTTTCAAGGAAAGTCCTAAAACATAGGAAATAGTTTATGTAAGTTATTAAGTTGTACCTGAAAGCATACTAAAGGAGAGAGACAGAGACAGAGAGAAGAGAGAGACAGAGAGAAGAAGAGAAAGACAGAGATAGAGGGGGGTGGAGAGAGTACAAAGTAGACTGATATTCTCAGACACAGACAGTACATCCCATTTTTAAATTAGGCACCACTGATGTTTCTAGGCACCTCACAAAGGATTAGTCTTGAGCCCAAGACATTTCTAGAAAATTCAACTCGCACATGATCCCAGTAAATGTCTATACAAGTCCTATCTGATCCCAATATATTTCTATACAAGTCCTACCTGATCCCAATATATTTCTATACAAGTCCTACCTGATCCCAATATATTTCTATACAAGTCCTACCTGATCCCAATATATTTCTATACAAGTCCTATCTGATCCCAATATATTTCTATACAAGTCCTACCTGATCCCAATATATTTCTATACAAGTCCTACCTGATCCCAATATATTTCTATACAAGTCCTATCTGATCCCAATATATTTCTATACAAGTCCTACCTGATCCCAATATATTTCTATACAAGTCCTATCTGATCCCAATATATTTCTATACAAGTCCTACCTGATCCCAATATATTTCTATACAAGTCCTACCTGATCCCAATATATTTCTATACAAGTCCTATCTGATCCCAATATATTTCTGTAAGTCCTACCTGATCCCAATATATTTCTGTACAAGTCCTACCTGATCCCAATATATTTCTGTAAGTCCTATCTGATCCCAATATATTTCTGTAAGTCCTATCTGATCCCAATATATTTCTGTAAGTCCTACCTGATCCCAATATATTTCTATACAAGTCCTACCCGATCCCAATATATTTCTATACAAGTCCTATCTGATCCCAATATATTTCTATACAAGTCCTACCTGATCCCAATATATTTCTATACAAGTCCTATCTGATCCCAATATATTTCTATACAAGTCCTATCTGATCCCAATATATTTCTATACAAGTCCTATCTGATCCCAATATATTTCTATACAAGTCCTACCTGATCCCAATATATTTCTATAAGTCCTACCTGATCCCAATATATTTCTATACAAGTCCTATTTGATCCCAATATCTTTCTGTAAGTCCTATCTGATCCCAATATATTTCTGTAAGTCCTACCTGATCCCAATATATTACTATACAAGTCCTATCTGATCCCAATATATTTCTGTAAGTCCTACCTGATCCCAATATATTTCTATACAAGTCCTATCTGATCCCAATATATTTCTATACAAGTCCTACCTGATCCCAATATATTTCTATAAGTCCTACCTGATCCCAATATATTTCTATACAAGTCCTATTTGATCCCAATATCTTTCTGTAAGTCCTATCTGATCCCAATATATTTCTGTAAGTCCTACCTGATCCCAATATATTACTATACAAGTCCTATCTGATCCCAATATATTTCTGTAAGTCCTACCTGATCCCAATATATTTCTATACAAGTCCAACCTGATCCCAATATATTTCTATACAAGTCCTATCTGATCCCAATATATTTCTGTAAGTCCTATCTGATCCCAATATATTTCTGTAAGTTCTATCTGATCCCAATATATTTCTGTAAGTCCTACCTGATCCCAATATATTTCTATACAAGTCCTACCTGATCCCAATGTATTTCTATACAAGTCCTATCTGATCCCAATATATTTCTGTAAGTCCTATCTGATCCCAATATATTTCTGTAAGTCCTATCTGATCCCAATATATTTCTGTAAGTCCTACCTGATCCCAATATATTTCTGTAAGTCCTATCTGATCCCAATATATTTCTGTAAGTCCTATCTGATCCCAATATATTTCTATACAATACCTACCGGATCCCAATATACAGTGGGGCAAAAAAGTATTTAGTCAGCCACCAATTGTGCAAGTTCTCCCACTTAAAAAGATGAGAGAAGCCTGTAATTTTCATCATAGGTACACTTCAACCATGACAGACTAAATGAGAAAAAAAATCCAGAAAATCACATTGTTGGATTTTTTATGAATTTATTTGAAAATGATGGTGGAAAATAAGTATTTGGTCAACAACAAACGTTTATCTCAATACTTTGTTATATACCCTTTGTTGGCAATGACAGAGGTCAAACGTTTTCTCTAAGTCTTCACAAGGTTTTCACACACTGTTGCTGGTATTTTGGCCATTCCTCCATGCAGATCTCCTCTAGAGCAGTGATGTTTTGGGGCTGTTGCTGGGCAACACAGACTTTCAACTCCCTCCAAAGATTTTCTATGGGGTTGAGATCTGGAGACCAGCTAGGCCACTCCAGGACCTTGAAATGCTTCTTACGAGGCCACTCCTTCGTTGCCCGGGTGGTGTGTTTAGGATCATTGTCATGCTGAAAGACCCAGCCACGTTTCATCTTCAATGCCCTTGCTGATGGAAGGAGGTTTTCACTCAAAATCTCACGATACATGGCCCCATTCATTCTTTCCTGTACACGGATCAGTCGTCCTGGTACCTTTGCAGAAAAACAGTCCCAAAGCATGATGTTTCCACCCCCGTGCTTCACAGTAGATATGGTGTTCTTTGGATGCAACTCAACATTCTTTGTCCTCCAAACACGACGAGTTGAGTTTTTACCAAAATATTCTATTTTGGTTTCATCTGACCATATGACATTCTCCCAATCTTCTTCTGGATCATCCAAATGCTCTCCAGCAAACTTCAGACGGGCCTGGACATGTACTGGCTTAAGCAGGGGACACGTCTGGCACTGCAGGATTTGAGTCCCTGGCGGCGTAGTGTGTTACTGATGGTAGGCTTTGTTACTTTGGTCTCAGCTCTCTGCAGGTCATTCACTAGGTCCCCCCGTGTGGTTCTGGGATTTTTGCTCACCGTTCTTGTGATCATTTTGACCCCACGGGGTGAGATCTTGCGTGGAGCCCCAGATCGAGGGAGATTATCAGTGGTCTTGTGTGTCTTCCATTTCCTAATAATTGCTCCCACAGTTGATTTCTTCAAACCAAGCTGCTTACCTATTGCAGATTCAGTCTTCCCAGCCTGGTGCAGGTCTACAATTTTGTTTATGGTGTCCTTTGACAGCTCTTTGGTCTTGGCCATAGTGGAGTTTGGAGTGTGACTGTTTGAGGTTGTGGACAGGTGTCACGAAGTATCAAGGTGGGTGGAATCAGGCGCAGAGAGCAGGTTACAGTAATAGACAGTTTATTCTCCGATTTACAAAAGACGACAGTCACCCCAACACACAGGGTGAATGATCCAACACAGGATCATAAACTGACCGGAGAATAAAAACCACAAGTACTCCACCAAATGACATAAAGACAAAACAATCCCGCACAAAACAACGGCGGGACAACCTACTACATATACAGACACTAATAAACTAAAATACACACAGGTGAAACCAATCAGACAAAACCAACAGACAAACAAAAAGGGATCGGTAGTGGCTAGTAGGACGGTGACGACGACCGCCGAGCACCGCCCGAACAGGCAGGAGAGCCAACCTCGGCGGAAGTCGTGACAGTACCCCCCCCCTTGACGCGCGGCCCCTGCAGCGCGCCGCCACCGTCCTCGAGGATGACCCGGAGGACGAGGTGCTGGGCGATCCGGGTGGAGGCGGTGGAAATCTCTCAGGAGAGAAGCGTCCAAAATGTCCCCCACCGGAACCCAGCATCTCTCCTCCAGACCGTACCTCTCCCAGTCCACGAGGTACTGTAGGCCCCTCACCCGGCATCTCGAATCCAGAATGCCCCGAACTGTGTACGTCGGGGACCCCCCGATGTACAGAGGGGGCGAAGGGACCTCAGGCACATCACCTTCTTGCAGGGGACCAGCCACCACCGGCCTGAGGAGAGGCACATGAAACGAGGGGTTAATACGGTAATACTTAGGAAGTTGTAATCTGTAACACACCTCGTTTTTTCTCCTCAGGACTTTGAACGGCCCCACACACTGCGGCCCCAGCTTCCGACAGGGCAGGCGGAGGGACAGGTTTCGGGTCGAGAGCCAGACCCTGTCCCCCGGTGCAAACACGGGGGCCTCACTGCGGTGCTGGTCAGTGCTCCTCTTCTGCCGTTCTCCCGCTAACCGTAGTGAGTCCTGAACGGCTTTCCAGGTGTCCTTGGAGCGCTGTACCCATTCCTCTACCGCAGGAGCCTCGGTCTGGCTCTGATGCCATGGAGCCAGGACCGGCTGGTAACCTAACACACACTCAAAAGGGGACAAGTTAGTTGAGGAGTGGCGTAGGGAGTTCTGAGCTAGTTCAGCCCAGGGAACATACCTTGCCCACTCACCAGGCCGGTCCCGGCAATAGGACCGCAGAAACCTGCCCACATCCTAGTTTACGCGCTCCACCTGCCCATTACTCTCGGGGTGAAAAGATGAGGTTAAGCTGACCGAGACCCCCAGTCTCTCCATAAACGCCCTCCACACTCTGGACGTGAATTGGGGACCCCGATCAGAAACGATATCCTCAGGCACCCCATAGTGCCGGAAGACATGGGTAAACAAGGCCTCTGCAGGGCTGTAGGGAGACCGGGCAACGGGATGAGACGACAGGACTTAGAAAACCGATCCACAACGACCAGGATCGCAGTACTTCCCTGGGACGGGGGAAGGTCGGTAAGAAAATCCACTGATAAGTGTGTCTACGGCCGTTGTGGAACGGGGAGGGGTTGTAATTTCCCTCTAGGCAGGTGCCGAGGAGCCTTGCTCTGAGCACACACTGAGCAGGAGGAGACATAAAATCTCACGTCTTTAGCCAGTGTGGACCACCAGTATTTCCCTCTCAGACTCCGCACTGTCCTCTCGATGCCCGGATGACCCGAGGAGGGGAGAGTATGAGCCCACCGGATCAGCTTGTCCCGGACCCCCCTCGGCACGTACTGAGTCCCCACTGGACAGTTTGGAGGGAGCCGGCTCTGACCGTGAGGCTTCCTCTATCTCCGCGTCCACCTCCCATACCACCGGTGCCACGAGACATCACGGTGAAATGATGGGAGTTGGCTCAACGGACCGCTCCTCGGTATCATAGAGGCGGGACAGAGTGTCGGCTTTGCTGTTTTGGGAGCCTGGCCGGCATGAGAGGGTAAACCGGAACCTGGTAAAAAACATGGCCCATCTTGCCTGACATGGATTTAGTCTCCTAGCTGCCCGGATATACTCGAGATTACGATGGTCAGTCCAGATGAGAAAAGGGTGTTTAGCCCCCTCAAGCCAATGTCTCTACACCTTCAGAGCCTTGACTACAGCTAACAACTCCCGGTCCCCCACATCATAGTTTTGCTCCGCTGGGCTGAGCTTGCTCGAAAAGAAGGCACACATACACATGACCGACAGGAAGCTCTGGGTGAGTCTGGTGCTTACTCACCTGGGGTGATCGAACAGTGCTCCGCCTGCCATCCCGACTCCCAGAAGAGTTCCTCCAGCACCGGTCAGACGTGTGCCCTCGTCGACCACAACTTGTGCAGGAGGACACTCCTCCTCCGGTCCCCCTCGAAGCCGCTCCTCCTAAATCCATAGGTATAGGGGCAGGAGGGCTGGGAAGTGGAAACGACAGGGCCTGATCTGAACGCCCGCAGGCAGCCAGCAGGTTGTCGAGACGGATAGCCAAGTCAATGAGTTCCTCCAGTGTGAATGTGGTGTCCCGACATGCCAGCTCCCTGCGGACGTCCTCCCTGAGACTGCATCTGAAATGGTCGATCAAGGCCCTGTCGTTCCATCCTGGTCCTGCGGCCAAGGTCCTGAACTCCAGAGCAAAGTCCTGTACGCTCCTCGTCTCCTGACGCACGGTAGCCAGGTATAGTTCTAGTTGAAGGAGGAAACCCTGGCACCCAGCCGCCGTTCCGTCATACTCCCGTGGGAGCGTCAGCCGAAGAGCCCCGGAGCCAGATGTGGTCGCAGGAACAGGAGGTGCTGAAGAAGGGGTTGCTGGAGATGAGGTGGGGAGGCCACTCCTCTCCCATCGATCCATCCTCTCCATCATTTGGTCCATGGCAGAACCAATCCTGTGAATCACGCTGGTGTGATGGAGAACCCTCTCTTCCATCGATGGGAGAGGGGACGCGGCTGCTCCTGCTGATTCCATACTACATATACAGACACTAATAAACTAAAATACACACAGGTGAAACCAATCAGACAAAACCAACAGACAAACGAAAAGGGATCGGTAGTGGCTAGTAGGACGGTGACGACGACCGCCGAGCACTGCCCGAACAGGCAGGAGAGCCAACCTCGGCGGAAGTCGTGACAACAGGTGTCTTTTATACTGATAACAAGTTCAAAACAGGTGCCATTAATACAGGTAATGAGTGGAGGACAGAGGAGCCTCTTAAAGAAGAAGTTACACGTCTGTGAGAGCCAGAAATCTTGCTTGTTTGTAGGTGACCAAATACTTATTTTCCACCATAATTTGCAAATAAATGAATTAAAAATCCTACAATGTGATTTTCTGTTTTTTTTCTCATTTTGTCTGTCATAGTTGAAGTGTACCTATGATGAAAATTGCAGGCCTCTCTCATCTTTTTAAGTGGGAGAACTTGCACAATTGGTGGCTGACTAAATACTTTTTTGCCCCACTGTATTTCTATACAAGTCGTACCTGATCCCAATATATTTCTATACAAGTCCTACCTGATCCCAATATATTTCTATACAAGTCGTACCTGATCCCCATATATTTCTATACAAGTCCTACCTGATCCCCATATATTTCTATACAAGTCCTACCTGATCCACATATATTTCTATACAAGTCCTACCTGATCCCCATATATTTCTATACAAGTCCTACCTGATCCCAATATATTTCTATACAAGTCCTACCTGATCCCCATATATTTCTATACAAGTCCTACCTGATCCCAATATATTTCTATACAAGTCCTACCTGATCCCAATATATTTCTATACAAGTCCTACCTGATCCCAATATATTTCTATACAAGTCCTACCTGATCCCAATATATTTCTATACAAGTCCTACCTGATCCCAATATATTTCTATACAAGTCCTACCTGATCCCAATATATTTCTATACAAGTCCTATCTGATCCCCATATATTTCTATACAAGTCCTACCTGAATGCAGATTGAGAAGTGTCTGTTCAAGGCCTAGCTAGGGGCTACATTCTACCTTGAGATGATGTCAAAGGAAGATTTGTATCAAACTTGACTTACAGTAAGTACACAAAGTACATGTCATACCAAAGCATTCATTTTGATCCTAATATGTGTCTTTGTATTCTGTAGCTTTTGTTGTTTATTTTGATTGTCCGCAGCTACCCATTGGCCCTCTCCCCTGCCACACTAGTTCAATTCAATTACCCTGAGATATATTCTACTGAGCCCAAAACAAGATCAGCAGAGACAGTCGCTGACTCAGGTGGCAAAGAAAAGCAAATCAAGACAAAATGGACATTACAATCCAACCCTCCTGACCTCAGAGTGGCCTTTATTCTGTTATGATTTCCTGGGCAGGTTTCCATGCCAACATAATTGGAATCTGTTATAGGAAACAGTGGGTATAGAAAATGGTAAGCTGAGGCTGGGGGCCAGATGGCTCACTCTGATGTTTGATCCTGCAATGCTCATTTTAACTTAGGCTCACAACTGACCTTCAAAAGTTTTACTGCTTAACTTTTCTCACTAAAGGCCAGAAGGGAATAAAGAAATAGTTATTTTTAAAATAGACATACGTGGAGAAATGCCATGCTATGATGGTCTTTTGCAATGGCATTTGATTAAAACATCCAACAAAACAGCCCCTGTACGTGTTTCATTTGACCTTTTAGTGTAGTAGCTACAGAATGTTGACTATTATTGTTATAGTATCACCTGAAACAATATACACCTCTAGATGGGGTTGACGTTCACTTACCAGTGCAGAGGTGTGGCTTTCTGCTTTGGCAATGAATTGCTATCATGGAAAAATAATCAAATATGTACCTTAGTGAAGCCTATGCATAGAGCAGTAGTGGAAAAGGAACCACATTGTCATACTTGAGTAAAAGTAAAGATACCTTAACAGAAAATGACTCAAGTAAAAGTGAAAGTCACCCAGTAAAATACTACTTGAGTAAAAGTCTAAAATTATTTGGTTTTAAACATACTTAAGTATCAAAAGTAAATGTAATTGCTAAAATATACTTAAGTATTGAAAGTAAAAGTGAGAGTATAAATCATTTAAAATTCCATAAAAAAATATATATATTTACAGATAGCCAGGGGCACACTCCAACATTTAGATATCATTTAAAAATGAAGCATGTGTGTTTAGGGAGTCCACCAGATCAAAGGCAGTAGAGATTACCGGGGATGTTCTCTTGATATGTGAGTGAATTGGACCATTTCCTGTCTTGCTAAGCATTCAAAATGTAACGAGTACTTTTCGGTGTCCGGGAAAATGTGTGGAGTAAAAAGTACATTATTTTCTTTAGGAATGTAGTGAAGTAAAAGTAAAAGTTGTCAAAAATATAAATAGTAAAGTAAAGTACAGATACCCCCCAAAAACTACTTAAGTAGTTCTTTAAAGTATTTTTACTTAATTCATTTACACCACGGGCATAGAGTGCAGGGGGCCAGGGTTCCGGTCTGGAAGCACTCTTTCCACTGTGCTCAGCGGGCATTATCGGTACTGCAGTTTAGCTGAAGTCGAGCTCAAAAGGACAATTCCCATAGACAGCCCATAGAGAAGTCCAATTGAAAAATTCTACAAAAAAACCCACTTTGGTTACCCATAGATTTATTTTTACCCCTCAGTGATAGAGTAGGATACTTACATATTTAAACACCTGTTACAATTGCTTGACCCATTCTTTCTTTGTTAACTTTTCTACTTTAGAGGAATGCTAGAGTATTTGTCTAGATAGACCCATGTCATGTGAAAGGAACTGTACTCTGAATGCTGCAACAATGATGTTCTAATGTCCCTCGGCATTCGGGGCCTCCCCTGCATCTCAGTGCTAGAGGCATCACTACCGATCCGGGTTTGATCCCGGGCTGTGTCAGGGATCGAACTCAGATGTCCTTGTCCCATTGTGCTCTAGTGACGCTCTGGGAGCATGCACAGTGACTTCGGTCGCCAGCTGGACTGGTGTTTCCTCCAACACATTGGTGCGGCTGGCCTCCGGGTTAAGCGGGTAGTGTGTCAAGAAGCAATGCGGCTTGGCAGGATCGTGTTTCGGAGGATGCATGACTCTTGACCTTCGCGTCTCCGTTGGCTGTACAGGAGTTGCAGCGATGGGACAAGACTGTAACTACCATTTAGATATCAGGAAATTGGGGGGTGGGTAAAAGTACAATATAAAAATATAATAAAGAAGACCCTCGGCTTGGGGTCTTTCCAACATCATTGCAGTGTCTTTTCTTGAAAGAGTATATTATCACTGTAAACACCAGGGGGCGGTAGTAAAACACAAATCCAACAGCTATACTGCATGGGAAATCTACTGTCATCAACTCTTGAAGTCAGTCAGTCCAAAACAGTGTCTGCTCTCAAGGGAAGATGAGGTCCAGCAGCTATCAGATAAACATAGAATCCATTTCTAAACCCGTTTGTTGGACTACTGTTAGGGGCAGCTAATCACAAAATACATCTGTGAACGGGCATACTTAACGGCTATAGTACGGCTGACGTGACTCACATGATGCAAACCAAGGGAGAGCTGTGACACACTGGTCTGGACAGGAGTTTGTTTGTTGGTGCAATATTCACACAAAAAATTGTCTTGAGCTTTGATTGGTTCTCTCAAACGTTTTTTTCTTCCCCGGGGGGGGTGTTGTTATTTGGAAGGGGCGGTGCTCGAGGGCTGTGTGTGGCTGTCCATGTGGTTGTTTGAGTGAGAAAGACACAGAGGATATCCAATCAGTAAATTAGAGCAGCCCCTTTCATTATCGAGGCATGGTGCCTATAACATCAAGGAACTTTTCCAGACTCTGAAGTCAGGAAGACTTTTTTGTCAGCCAGAGCCAGTCCTTAACTGTACTTGGACTGCTTTCCCCATGCAGCCTAGCATAGCATGTCCTGGAGCTGAACACATGCCTTGGTAAATCGAACAAAGTAAAACAAGTCATTTATTAAAATTGTTTTTTCAGCAGACCTTTTGAGAATGCAGCAGGTTCTCCGATATATTTAGACTTTTTATCACCTGAAAAGAAAAGTACAGTGCATTCGGGAAAGTATTCAGACCCCCTGACCTTTTCCACATTTTGTTACGTTACAACCTTATTCTAAAATGGATTACATTGTTTTCCCCCTCATCAATCTACACACAGTACCATATAAGGACAAAGCAAAAACAGGTTTTTAGTAATAAAAAAATAGAAACGAAATATCACATTTACATAACTATTCAGACCATTTACACAGTACTTTGTTGAAGCACCTTTGGTAGCTATTACAGCCTTGAGTCTCCTTGGGTATGACACTTGGCGCATCTGTATTTGGGGAGTTTCTCTCATTCTTCTCTGTAGATCCTCTCAAGCGCTGTCAGGTTGGATGGGGAGCGTTGCGGCACAGCTATTTTCAGATCTCTCCAAAGATATTCGATCAAGTTCATGTCCGGGCTCTGGCTGGGCCACTCATGGACTTTCAGAGACTTGTCCCGAAGCCACTCCTGCGTTTTCTTGGCTGTGTGCTTAGGGACGTTATCCTGTTGGAAGGTGAGCCTTCGCCCCAGTCTGATGTCCTGAGCGCTCTGGAGCAGGTTTTCATCAAACAGTCTGTTCTTTGCTCCGTTCATCTTTTCCTCGTTCCTCCCAGGTGCTGCCACTGAAAAACATACCCACAGCATGATGCTGCCACCACCATGCTTCACAGTAGGGATGGTGCCAGGTTTGCTCCAGATGTGACAATTTGCATTCAGGCCAGGAGTTCAATCTTTATTTCATTAGACCAGAGAATCTTGTTTCTCATGGTCTGAGAGTCCGTTAGGTGCCTTTGGGCAAACTCCAAGTGGGCTGTCATGTGCCTTTTACTGAGGAGTGACTTTCGTCTGGAAACTCTACCATAAAGGCCTGATTGGTGGAGTGCTGCAAATATGGTTGTCCTTCTGGAAGGTTCTCCCATCTCCACAGAGGAACTCTGGAGCTCTGCCAGAGTGACCGTCGGGTTCTTGGTCACCTCCCTGACCAAGGCCCTTCTCCCCTGATTGCTCAGTTTGGCCAGGCGGCCAGGTCTAGGAAGAGTCTTGGTGGTTCTATACTCATTCCATTTAAGAATGATGTAGGCCACTGTGTTCTTGGGGACCTTCAATGCTGCAGACATTGTTTTGGTACTCTTGCCCAGATCTGTGCCTTGACACAATCTTGTCTTGGAGCTCTAAGGTATCAAGTTTCAGGTATGACCATGATGCAGACAAGTCGAAGACGCAAAAGTTTATTTCTAATACAGGGGCAGGCAAACGACAAGTCAAAGGCAGGCAGGGGTCAATAATCCTGAGAACGTTCAAAGGATCCAAAATGGCAGGCAGTCTCAGTGTCAGGACAGATAGGGGTTAATAATCCAGAGAGAAGGGGCAAGGTATAGAATGGCAGACAGGCTCAGGGTCAGGGCAGGCAGAAGTGTCAAAACCGGGAAGAACTAGGAAACAGGAGCAAGAAACAGACAGAAGCAGGGGAACAAATGCGGGTAGGTTTCACGAACCAAACGAACTGGCAACAGACAAACAGAGAACACAGGTATAAATACACAGGGCATAATGGGGAAGATGGGTGACACCTGGAGGGGGGTGGAGACAAGCACAAAGACAGGTGAAACATATCAGGGTGTGCACAACTCTCCACACACGGACAATTTTTTCGACCTCATGGCTTGTTTTTTTTCTCTGACTTGCCCTGTCAATTGTGGGACCTTGTATGTAGACAGGTGTGTGCTTTTCCAAATCATGTCCAATCAACTGAATTTACCACAGGTGGACTCCAATCAAGTTGTCAAAAAATCTCCAGGATCATCATTGGAAACAGGATGTACCTGAGCTCATTTTCGAGTGTCATAGCAAAGGGTCTGAATACTTATGTAAATATATATATGTTTATGTATATATATTTTTTTGAAATGATTATATATACATTTTTTCGCTTTGTCATTATGGGGTATTGTGTGTAGATTGATGAGATTGATAAACAATGTTAGAATAAGGCTGTAACGTAACACAATATGGAAAAAGTAAAGTGGTCTGAATACTTTCCGAATGCACTGTATTTGTGGTTGAACAAGAAAGTTAATTTGGCACAAAACATTTTGATAGCGGCTCCGCTAATATTTAGCTTTCCATTGATGTGTTTGCTGAATTAAAGCTACAACTACAATGTGATTATGTTTAACAATTAAATCATTGAGGTTAAGTTTAAGAAATGTAAATACCTGTTATTTTCATCATCATTGTACACAACTCTCCACTACTGCAGTGTTCCTATCATATCTGTCATCATATCACTGGTTATGTTTGATCTTGTGTCCTCTCCATTTCCCTCTCTCTCTCTCTGTCTCTCTCTCTCTCGCTCTATTCCCCCGTCTCCCCTTTCATTGCTAGCTCTCTCTGGTCTCTCTGTTTTCTCTCACTACCACTTGATTGTGAAATGAGATCATTTGTGATACTTTTAAACAGATGTCAAGTCCTTGCAGTAACGCTTCTCTACAGAGTAGAGCAATAAAGCCTCTCTGACTCCAGTCTCTGTCTCACAAGAACATATAGACAGACAAAGATAACCCAGTCACATCCATGTAATTATGTAATGCACTGTAATAATCTACTGTTTCAGTGCAGCGAGGAGGAAAGTGTTCATCAGGCAGGGATCCTGTGGGTATGATCACACCTCATTTGACTTTGAGCATCTCTATTTGAGAACAGTAACACACGAAGTTTGCCATGGATATGAAGGGAATTAGGAAATATTAGTACATGTTTTTGATACAATTTATTTCTACAAATGGTCATCGTGTATGGAGCCATCGCTTATCCGCTGTAAAAACATTTGCGAATTCTACATGGAGCTTGCTGAACTACCTTCAAAAATCTCTTCATGAGAGAAAGAGTGTAGCCTATACAGAATACAGAACATATGGCTACAATAGTGCAGGATATAGTAGCTGAGAGTTGCAGTACAGCAGAACCCACTAATGGAGAAATAAGAAAGAAGTATCCCGATCACTTCAGGATTTGGAGAAGGATATCTATTTCGCCTCTCAAGCTTTCCAAGGAGATCTCTTCCTATGACTCCTTGGATGAGCTGGGGCACTGCTATGGGTTTAGTTAGTACTGTAGAGGGGCTAATGGTTCTGCACATCATACTGGGAATCAGTAATTGTGTGTGTGTGGGGAGAGGGTTTTTAAGGTGTTTTCTGCTAAACATAAATATGATATTGTCAATAGGTTGTACTCCAGATTGCGGTGGTCAGTCCAGATGAAAAAAGGTTGTTTATACCACACAAGCCAAAGTCTCCATGCCTTCAAGGCCTTGACGACTGCCAACAGCTCCCGGTCCCCCACGCCATAGTTTCGCTAAGCTTCTTTAAGAAGAAGGCACAGACAGGGGCGTAGCTTCGGTGGCGTACCTGAGCACTGAGAGAGCAAAGCTCCTATCCCAGCCTTGGACGCATCCTCCTCCTCCACTATGAACGCCAAAGAGGGATCTGGATAGGCTAGCATGGGAGCCGAGGTAAACAGAGCCCTCAGGTGACCAAAAGCCCTGTCCGCCTCAAGCTGACCATTGCAAATGTACCGGGCCCCCCTTCAGCAGTGAGGTAATGGGAGCCGCTACCTGACCAAAACCCTGGATAAACCTCCGGTAGTAATTGGCAAACCCTAAGAACCGCTGCACCTCTTTTCCCGTGGTGGAAGTCGGCCAATTACCCATGGTTGAAATGTTGGCACTCTCCATCTCCACCCCTGAGGTGGAAATGAGATACCCTTGGAAGGAGACGGCCTGCTGAAAGAACAGGCATTTCTCAGCCTTGACATACAGATCATGCTCCAACAGTCGTCCAAGCACCCTGCGCACCAGGGACACATGCTCGGTGCGTGTAGCGGAGTATATCAGAATGTCATCAATATACACCACTACATCCTGCCCGTGCAGGTCCCTGCAAATCTCGTCTACAAAGGCTTGGAAGACTGATGGCGCATTCATCAACCCGTATGGCATGACGAGGTACTCATAGTGCCCTGAGGTGGTACTGAAAGCCGTCTTCCACTCGTCTCCCTCCCGGATACGCACCAGGTTGTAAGTGCTCCTGAGATCTAGTTTGGTAAAGAAGCACGCCCCGTGCATTGACTCAATCGCTGTGGCTATGAGCGGTAGCGGGTAACTATACCTCACAGTGATCTGGTTCAGCCCCCATAGTCAATACACGGTAGCAGACCTCCCTCCTTCTTCTTCACAAAAAAGAAACTCGAGGAGGCGGGTGAAGTGGAGGACCGAATGTACCCCTGATGCAGGGATTCAGAGACATGTGTTTCCATTATCTCCGTCTCCGCCTGTGAGAGGGGATACACGTGACTCCTGGGAAGTTCAGCATCTACCAGGAGATTTATTGCACAATTGACTGGTAATTGACTCGCCTTATTTTTGGAGAAGGCGAGAGCTAAATCGGCATATTCAGGGGGAATGCGCATGGTGGACACCTGGTCTGGACTTTCCACCGTAGTAGCACCAACGGAAACCCCTAAAAACCTCCCAGTGCAATCCGGCGACCACCCCGTGAGAGCCCTCTGTGGCCAAGGAACAGTGGGGTCATGACACGCTAACCAGGGTAGGCCTAGCACCACAGGAAACGCAGGAGAGTCAATGAGGAAGAGACTAATTCTCTCCTTGTGACCCCCCTGCGTTACCATGCCCAGAGGAGCGGTGGCCTCCCTAATCAACCCTGACCCTAATGGTCGACTATCTAAGGCGTGAACGGGGAAGAGCACAGCCACGGGAACAATGGGAACCCTAAACGATGGGCGAACAATCTATCTATAAAATTCCCAGCCGCGCCTGAATCGACGAGCGCCTTATGCTGGGAATGCGGGGAAAATTCAGGAAAAGTGACATACACAAACATATGTGCAACAGAGGGCTCTGGGTGAGAATGGTGCCGGCTTACCTGGGGTGACACATGCCTGCTGCCTTGATACCCAGAGGAACCAACCCAGCACCGACCGGCAGTGTGACCCCTGTGGCCACAGATGGTGCATGAGCTGGAACCCCCTCTGGTCTTCCTGCGCTCCGCCCCTCCCAGCTCCATGGGTATTGGAGAGGGGGTGTGGGGGGATGGAACCAACAGACCTCAATCTGAACGTCCGCGGGTAGCCAGCAGGTTATTCAGCCAGATGGACAGGTCCACCAGCTGGTCGAAGGTGAGGGTGGTGTCTCTGCAGGCCAACTCCAGACGGACGTCCTCGTGCAGACTGCAGCGATAATTGTCGATCAGGGCCCTGTCGTTCCATCCCGCGCCGGCAGCCAGAGCCCGAAACTCCAGGGCGAACTCCTGGGCGCTCCTCGTCCCCTGCCTCAGATGGAAGAGGCGTTCACCCACCGCTCTACCCTCGGGCGGGTGGTAGAAGACTGCCGGGAAGCGGCAGGTGCACTCCTCAAACTGGTCCAACGCCGCATCTCCCTCTCTCCACACGGCGTTGGCCCACTCCAGGGCTTTCCCGGTGAGGCTTGAGAAGAGGGCAACATCTTCTCACGGCCCAAAGGAGCCGGGTGGACGGTTTCCAGGTATAAGTCCAGCTGCAACAGGAACCCCTGGCAGTTCGCAGCCGTCCCATCGTATACCTGGGGAAGGGTGAGGCTAATCCCACTGGGTCCAGGAGAAGGAGGGGCGCGTAGTGGAGCCCCCGGTTGTGCTGGTGGAGATGCTGGGAGAACTCCCTGTCTCTCCCAGCGGTCAATTGTCTGGACAATGCGGTCCATGGCGGTACCAAGATGGTGGAGCATTGCTGCGTGCTCCCGGACGCTCTCCTCCACTCCTATACCCGGGGTAAGTGCTCCTGCTGACTCCATAGTCTGGTCAGTGATTCTGTAAGGGGTGCGTACTGGAGGCAGAGAAGTCAGGCGCAGTAGAGCAAAAACTGATTTACAAAGGGACAGTTTAATAAACAAAACCACCGTAAACAGAACAATAAATCAATGGGTGTACACCAGCAATACATGTACAAGCACTACAATAAACATTTCCAGACAAGGACATGGGGGAACAGAGGGTTAAATACACAACATGTAATGATGGACTTGAAACCA
The DNA here is from genome assembly GCF_036934945.1 of Oncorhynchus masou masou. Taxonomy (NCBI): domain Eukaryota; kingdom Metazoa; phylum Chordata; class Actinopteri; order Salmoniformes; family Salmonidae; genus Oncorhynchus; species Oncorhynchus masou. The sequence goes on along the minus strand of NC_088223.1, from coordinate 28,713,626 downwards.
GGTGTGTGGGAAGACAAGACAAAACAAATGGAAAATGAAAGGTGGATCAGCGATGGCTACAAGACCAGCGACATCGACCGCTGCACGAACAAGGAGAGGGACCAACTTCGGCGTAAGTGTGTGTGTGTGTGTGTGTGTGTGTGTGTGTGACTGTGTGTGTGTGTGTGTGTGTGTGTGTGTGTGTGTGTGTGTGTATAAGTGTGTGTATAAGTGTGTGTATAAGTGTGTGTATAAGTGTGCATGTTTCTTGCTGCAGGAAAAACACTGTGTCAGGCTATCTAGCTAATAACACAAGCCATCCAGTTCCTATTTTAGGTGAAAAAATTAGCTTTTGGGCATAAAGCATCATTCCCCTCCACTACACTGGGATAGAAAATATCATCCTCATCATCATTTGTAGTTCATTAACGTCGTGCTAATAATCACCGTGTCGATTCTGTAACGTACAGCTGTGGTAATGGCCATTCTTTATGGCCTGACTGCCTACCAGGACACACTCCATCAGACACCAGCTCCACTGGTTGGCTGGCACACACACAAATACTTTAAATACCTTAACGAGGCTCTCTCTCACATACCACGTAAAGAGCAAACTGACTGACCGTTACATTAAGCATGTAAATGTCTGGGCTGTCTGTCTCCTCTCTCTGTCCTGTCCAATACATCTCATCCCCTCTCCATCCTCTCTCTCTCATCCCCTCTCCATCCTCTCTCTTCCCATTCTCTCCTCTCTCTCTATTCTCTCTCCCCATTCTCTCCTCTCTCTCTATTCTCTCTCTCCCCATTGCCTCCTCTCTCTCTATTCTCTCTCCCCATTCTCTCTCTCCCCCATTCTCTCATCTCTCCATTCCCTCTCTCTCTTCTCTCTTTCCCCATTCTCTCTCTAATCTCTCTCTCCATTCTCTCATCTCTCCATCCTCTCTCTCTCTTCTCTCTCTCCCCATTATCTCTCTAATCTCTCTCTCCCCACTATCTCATCTCCCCATCCTCTCTCTCCCAATTTTCTCCTGTCTCTCTATTCTCTCTCTCTCTCTCTCTCTCTCTCTCTCTCTCTATTCTCTCTCTCTATTCTCTCTCTCCATCCTCTCTCTCTATTCTCTCTCTCTCTATTCTCTCCTCTCTCTGTCCTCTCTCTCTCCATTCCCTCTCTCTGCCACAGCATGAGTGACAGTCATGACTGAGAGAGTCTCAGGGTGTGTTGTTGTGTCTTATGCTCTGCTATTCAATCTGAGGTGCTGCTCTTTTTAAGTGGAGCAGGTCAGAGGTCACCGAGGAGTCAGTGTGGCAGCATAGCTGCCCTGTGGTGTCAGAGGGGAGTGGAACATCTGGTGCCAACACATGCACACACGAATACATACAGACCCAAGATAAACAAAATCCACAGTAAATTACCCTTCTGTGAAGTAATTTCTAAAATGGGGGCTAAAGTTCCTTGGTGTATATATATATGTCTTCATATGCATTTATCTCTGCTTCCCGTCACACGTAATGTGAGGGACTACAGACTCCAGCGTTACTGGTGTTGGTAAATGGGTGTTATTTCCAGGGGTGGCAGCAGGATGCAGACCTGACACAAATGTCACAGTGAAGTGCTAGCAGCAGTGGGAGAGAGTGACGCATTATGATTTAGTCAGCGTAGCACCACTCTGGCTAACTCGTTTATCTCAGAGCAGAGCCTGACGTCTCATTTTAGAGCAATTGAGAGAGGAATCATGTAAAGCAGATAGCAGCTCAAGAAGTCCCTCTCTCTCTCTCTCTCTCTCTCTCTCTCTCACCCCTCTCTCTCCCCTTCTCCCTCTCCCTCTCTCTCCCCTCTTCCTCTCTCTCTTCCCCTTATCCCTCTCCCCCTCTCTCTTTCTATTCCTCTCTCTCTTTCTCTCCCTCTTTCTCTCCCCTTCTCCATCTCCCTCTCTCTCTCCCCCTCTCCCTCTCTCTCTTGTTCTCCCCCTCCCTCTCTTTCTCCCCTCTCCCTCTTTCTCCCCTCTCCCTCTTTCTCCCCTCTCCCTCTTTCTCCCCTCTCCCTCTTTCTCCCCTCTCCCTCTTTTTCCCCTCTCCCTCTTTCTCCCCTCTCTCTCTTTCTCCCCTTCTCCCTCTCTCTCTTTCTCCCCTTCTCCCTCTTTCTCCACCTCTCCATCTCTTTCTGACAAGTTAATTTGGGCATAATTAGTTACTCTGCTCAGGTATGCTGTCTACATTTGTCACTGAGACACAACCCCCCCCCCCCCCCCCCCCACTCCGCATTACCCAATGAGATTCATTTGTCACATTCTCTCTGTGGAATAGTTTTACTGCTGTAAGTAACTGGTTTGATTCAGCACAGGAGTCTGGAGACAGTCAGAGAGTGTGTATGTGTGTGTTTGCGTGTGCATTACAGAGCCATGCAGGCCTCTCCACAAAGCTGAGCGTATTGTAACAGAGAGGGCCCTCCTCCCTCTTATCTGTCTTTGCTGCTCATTTGTGAAAGTAGCTTTCTCCTGTGGTTGTTAGCTAATATCATTTAGCAGAACCCCCTGGAAGCACTCTTCTCCCCCCTCTCCCCCTCCCCCATTTAAACCTGCCACCTGGTAGACGTATCTAGCTCCCTCTGCCCCAGACTCGGCTCACTCCATTTAAACAGCCAGCCGTTCCTCCTCCGTCCCCATTAAGGGAATCTCTTCCTAATGAACCCTCTGTTCCCATGGTGGATGTGATTAATCGGAGCAGCCCGGCAGGACTGCGTTAGAAACATTGAGGAGGAAGGACTGTATTATCCACGTAGCAACACTTAGTCTAGCTACTGCAGGATATAGGGTTGCATTAGGCAGTGTACCTCTGTTTCAACAGCACAGCAGGAATCAGGATTGCATTAGCTACTAGGAGAAACACACGGAGGCTGCATCCCTATTTCCTAAAGTAGTGCACTCCAGAGGGAATAGGGTGCCATTTGGGATACAGCCTTAGACGCAATGATTCAATGGGCATGACGCCTCTACAGGAAATTGTAAAACTAAAGGGCTCTTACTTCTTTTCTAGACTAGAGCTAGACAAACTGAACCAACCACTCGTTGGACACATTTGAACTGCGTGTGATTTACTGTGTCTGACTTCACTTTCCCATGGCTTCCAGTTTATAACCTCGTTGCCTCGGTGGTGGCCTAGTGCTAGACACATAAAACCTAACATACTGCTACCAATATGGTGTCAGAGTGGGGTGACTTAGTGAGAGATCGTTAGCTAGCTCGTCATAGACTACAAGCTTTACTCTCCCAGCCTTCCTTGTAATGTAATGAAATGACATTCAGTCAGTGACAGAGGCACACATCACATCATCAGCCACAGCAGCCAGCCAGCCAGCCAGCCAGCCAGCCATCCAGCCAGCCAGCCAGCCAGCCAGCCAGCCAGCCATATGTTGGTGACAACAGGATCCCTCGTTCCTTCTCTTCTCTTCTCATCTCATCCATTCTTTCCTCCTCTTCTCCCTTGGGCTGGAATCATGCCCCACTCAGCACTGAGACTCCAGTTTAACTCAACATATGGCGGAGAGAGGAAGAGGAGAGAGAGGGAGGGATAGAAAGAGAGAGAGAGACAGAGAGAGAGAGAGAGAGAGAGAGAGAGAGAGAGAGGGAGGGATAGAAAGAGAGAGAAAGAGAGAGAAAGAGGGAGGGATAGAAAGAGAGAGAAAGAGAGACAGAGAGAGAGAGAGAGAGAGAGAGAGAGAGAGAGAGAATCCTCTCCCCAGAGACCAAGGCTGTGTTGTTAGTGAACTGTGTTCTCCACAGTAATGTACTGATCTATGGTTTCTATAGCTCTGGCAGGCAACAACTATCCTCATAAAGATTCATAAGGCCAGCAGCTCAAAGAAAATACCATCCGTTTAGAGGGTGTAGGATGTTGTACTGCGCCTGGATGATCCCACTCACAGATTTATAAGACGTTATCAGTGACAGTGGGCTCCACTTCAGAGACTGGGGTCTCCGTCCTCGCACAGCAGAGGAAATTAGCCGAGGTCTCGTATTAACCCTGGAGAATGGGAGACTCACCCCCCTCACATGAGGACCTCTGTGGATTATGATGTCAAAAAACGGTGTCAGTGGATACAGGGAACATGCACCCTTGAGACCCTCTGTGTGGGAGGAAAGAGGGATGAGTACTTTAAAACGTGGAGTGGCTCTGGAGAGGACTGACTGATTAGTGTGTATGTGTGTGTGTGTGTGTGTGTGTGTGTGTGTGTGTGTCACTTTTTGATAATAATTTGACATTGAATTCTATCCTATCAATAGCTATAATTTCTGTCCAATCCAACTCCTTAGCATGGCTGTTCTTTTCTTGGCGGACTGGGCTCTAAAGTGAAAATGATTGTAGTATTGTAAACAGCAGGAGCAGAGAAACTCTCAGCTGAGCAACCAGCCCAGAGGATTGATTTCCTCCATGCATTTAATACTATGCAGGGAGAGGCAGGGTATTGTGTGTTCTCTGCCACCATTGCAAAACCTCATCAGGCTTAATCATTGTTGCAGTGTGAAGATTACCTGGACGTGACAAATTAGATAGAACTTCACATCTCCTCTCGCCTCTCCTCTCCACCTCTTAAACTTCTGTTTTTGATAGTCTCTCCCCCTGTGGGGCTCTCAGTTTCAACTGCCAGATCTCATTATAACAAACTAACCTTAACTATGAGAAGGAAACTTAAATTAACTCCGAAATCTTTAAATGGATTGATAACATTTTCACCTGAAAATAAATGTTAATTAAAAAGCAGATCTACTCATTTGTGAAGACCAGGCCTTTGATGATTAATCATTTGAACATGGTGTTTTTCAACCTATTGAAGTAGTTGTGCTTTCATCTAATGCTATGAATGAACTCCTTAGAGACCAAGACTTCTTTTCCAAGAATACTGAAATAATTCAGAGGTTTGTAACACATCCCTGTAAATCTCTTGTACACTACTGCCTGCAGCGATCTGCAGAGTGTTCCGAGTCACCAATTTAGAGGTTATTGCGGTGTGTGTGAGCGTGCGTGTGTGTGAAAGTTAACCTGCTTGAGAGCTTATTCCTAATGCAACATTGAGGGACAATCAATCTAAGTCAACAACACTCAAGTCTTCTGTCAGAATGATGACTAATTTCAGGATAAATTCAGGTATATTGATTGCTGTGTGTGTGTGTGTGTGTGTGTGTGTGTGTGTGTGTGTGTGTGTGTGTGTGTGTGTGTGTGTGTGTGTGTGTGTGTGTGTGTGTGTGTGTGTGTGTGTGTGTGTGTGTGTGTGTGTGTGTGTGTGTGTGTGTGCGTGCATTGGTTCTGTCTGTGTGTGTGTTGGTCCTGTCTGTGTGTGCTTTCTTTATAACAGCTGTACAGGGCTGAAGTATACCATATGTATACAGTTACATCCTGCTTTACTCATTTCATATGTAAACACCGTATTCTATTCTACTGTATTTTAGTCAAAGCCACTCCCACATTGCTCATCCTAATATTTATGTTTCTTAAATTCCATAATTTTACTTTAGATTTGGGTGTATTGTTGTGAGTTGTTAGATATTACTGCACTGTTGAAGCTAGGAACACAAGTATTTCACTACACCCGCAATAACATCTGCTAAATATGTGTATGTGACCAATACGATTTGATTTAATTTGATGTGTACTTCTGTCAGGTAAAGAAAACATATGGCTCGCTCACCTCAGTGTTATAACCTGTTGTGGCTGTCTAAATGGAGAAATAATCAGACTCACCCATCTCTGTCAACCTGTCATTACACTATGTAAAAACATCTCCAAACAACAAACCAGACAGCGCTACTTTTCCTATCGGGGTTATCATGGTTACCCACAAACACATAAACACCCACACACACCAAATAGCACCTTTTGGTTGCCCTTGGTGCACCTTGCCTGAGTCTATAGTAAAGACAACTCCATACAGAGAACGGAGCCGCAGAGTCTGTCACCACTTCCGCCGAAGTCGGTTCCTCTACTTGTTCGGGCGGCGCTCGGCGGTCGGTGTCGTCGGTCTTCTAGCCGTCCTCGATCCACTTTTCATTTTCCATTTGTTTTGTCTCGCCTTCTCACACGCCTGGTCTCAATTACATGTTGTGTATTTAACCCTCTGTTCCCCCCATGTCTTTGTGCGGGATTGTTTATTATAAGTGCATGTGCACGTTTTCTCTGATGCGCGACGGGTTTTGTACCCACTTGTTTATTGTTCTGGTTTCCGGTGGTTTTATGAATAAAACTGCTCCATTGATTACCCAGTTTTGCTCTCCTGCGCCTAACTTCCCTGCCGCCAGTTACGCACTCCCTTACAGGGTAGGAATACACTCTTACGTGCAGACAGTAACCACCTGTAACGATCGTTGTCCTCCTAGGATGAGGAATAGGAAGGATCAGACCAAAACGCAGCGTGGTAAGTGTCCATGTTAATTTTAATAAATAAACGGAACACTGCAATAACCAAAAAACAACAAAGACAGAGAGTGAACGAAACGAAACTGTTCTGTAAGGTGAAGACACACAAAACAGAAAACAACTACCCACCAACACAGGTGGGAACAGGCTACCTAAGTATGGTTCTCAATCAGAGGCAGCTGTCAATCGTTGTCTCTGATTGAGAACCATACTTAGGCAGCCTGTTTTCCCACTATGGGTTGTGGGTAGTTGTTTTCCGTTTCAGTGTTTGCACCATACAGGACTGTTTCGGTTTTCATTTATTCTCTTGTTCTTTTGTATTTAGTGTTCAGTTAATTAAAGGAAATATGAACACATACCACGCTGTGCTTTGGTCTTTCTTCCACAGACGAACATCGTTACACCACCTGGTACACCTTAAACAGAGAATATACCGGTGGGCCAATTCCTAAGACTCTTAACCCTTGTGTTATCTTAAGGGTTAAAAATGACCCGCCACTATGTTTATCAGCCGAAAAAAATATATATATATATTTTTCAACTTGAAATTTGATTACTTTTCCTAGAGTGACCCCAACATTAGAGAAAGTTAAACATCGCCTTTGTTCATATTTCCATGAAAGCTGTACATCACCAGGGTACAAAGATGGCCTTAGGGTCATTTTTGACCCAGCAGTTATAAAATAATTTACACACCACAAAAACCACAAAGACACACACACACACACACACACACACACACACACACACACACACACACACACACACACACACACACACACACACACACACACACACACACACACACACACACACACACACACACACACACAATGAGAAATTGAGATTATGTCTGCTACAGATTGAACTCAGACAAACTAAAATGTTATTGTGCATGTGCAGCATCTCCCCTCCACGACCCCAAACATGACTCACAGACAAACAAAGTAAAAAGTTCACTTACAAAATAAACAAAATTTCAATCAAAATCAACATATTTTCAGACAAAATAAACATTTCTTGAAAGCATTGTTTACTAATGCGTAATGCAGTCAGAGGCTATAAAGATGCTGCAGATGACAGTCCCCCAGTTCTCTTTGCTGAAGCCATGCGTGCACGTTTCAGTGCCCAACAGGTTGTAGATTGGATTTTTTCCAGGACAAACAAGACAACAATCATTTAGAAGAGGAGGAGGTATCTGAATAAGAAGATGGGGAAGAATACAACACAGAGCACAATGCATCATCTTCAGATGAAGAAGAAACCCCCCAAACTGAAAGAGACATTTTTGTCAAAGAACAGCAACAAAACATGGTCCTTGTCACCATATGACAACCAGGGCAGGAAGGCAACACAAAATGTCACAAGGATGACCCCAGGGCCCACAAGACATGCAGTTGCCCAGGACATCACCTCAACATTCTACATGTTCATCACACCAGCCATCGAGAAAATCATCCTGGAGATGACAAATTTGGAGGGTTTCCGTAAATATGGAGACAACTGGAAAGGATGGATGAGATTGACCTGCGTGCCTACATAGGGCTGCTAATCTTAACGGGTGTGTATAGGTCCCGAGGCGAGGCTACGTGTCGTCTCTGGGATGCAGAGAGTAGAAGATTTTCCGTGTCACGATTTCACTGAAAGTCTTTCACACGTTCTCAAGAATGCTACGATTTGATAACCGTGAATCAAGACCTGCAAGACGTGTGAGGGACAAACTGGCGGCCATAAGAGAGGTCTGGGAGAAGTGGGTGGAGCGTCTGCCATACCTCTACAACCCTGGTTCTGAAGTAACTCTGGAGGAGCAACTGGTTCCATTCAGGGGTACGTTTTTATATTCATCTGTAATGGAGATGATTTTCACTGTTCATTTGATTATGAATTGCTGTAATATCATTGATTTATGTTCTTCACGTTTTTGTTTTGTATCTATTATCTTATTTTATTCTTATTTATTGTTGTTGTTTATACATCTTGTGGGTTGAGGCAAAAACTGGGAGAAGACTAGTACTTTGTAGTTGAATTCCTCATTGTACAGTATATAAGAATATATCACTATGTTGCCAAAAAAAAGACTGTTATTGTTTCCCTTCAATAAAATGCATTCAAAACTACTTTCTGTAGGTTTCTGCTACTTTCTTAGGCTATACAAGTGCTATCTCTTGCTAAATAAGTTATGTTTCCACCTATTCAGTACCTTTGGCAATAATAATAATAATAATAAACCTTTACTTTAGTAAAGAAAATAATTATGACAGGTGTGTTGTAATAAAATAGATTGGTGTCCACTTATTAAATGTAGTCTTTCTGAATTGTGAAAAGAGAAAACCCAGATATTCACAAAATGTATAATGAATGACAGGTTGTTTCTTCACGCAAAATAGATTTGGGGTTTAAAATTCAATTAAGCTGCTTTATTTTAGTGATTTAGTGAAGGCGGGTCATTTTTTACCCTTAGGACAAGGGGAGTATACAGAATGTTAAGACTATGCAAGGGTTAAATAACTGTAGTACTGACATAGAGTTCCAGCGCAAACTAATGATATGTGCACCAGATTCATGCAACGGGGTCAATGAACAGGCCAGTACCCGTGCTAGAGAGAATGAACGTCAAAGCATACTCACGGGCACGAACACAAACCAGGACCAATTGTCCCCCCACAAAAAATGTTTTTTCCCCCCCATGGATTACATTTGATTGAAACACTAACATCCTACCCAAGACACGTTCATTTTGGCTCCCAGGCCTGCCCAATGGCAATTATATTTGTGGCCACTGTATACATTGTGACAACACGACCAGCACTATATTCTCCTTTAGTAGAGCTTCGTTGAGATTCATAGCCGACGTCCGTGTTGCTCACAGGTGTCAAACTCATTCCACGGAGGGCCGAGTGGCTGTGGGTTTTCGCTCCTCCCTTGTACTTGATTGATGAATAAAGGTCACTAATTAGTAAGGAACTCCCCACACCTGGTTGTTTGGGGCTTAATTGAAAGGGAAAACCAAAAACATGCAGACACTAGGCCCTCCATGGAATGAGTTTGACACCCCTGATGTCGCTGTTTGAAAATGCATGGAATAATGGGAATTAAGTTAACGCCAATCCGTCCAGTTTAGCTGAGCACTTGAAACAAAGAGAGAGAAAAAGGGGGATAGAGAACGAGAGAAAGAGAGTGAGAGAGAAAGAGAGGGTGAGAGATTTTCAGCGGCAGCTCTGTTCTCTTCAGTCAATCAAAGCTGGAATGAACTTCGATGCAGCTTTACTCCAGCATAACATGCCGGACCAATTTGGACATTGTTTTTTTGTTCGACAGAAATAGATTCAGGGCATCCTCTCTCCTCCTTCTCTTTCGTTCCATCTGGGAACATAAGGAGAGCAACAGTACACACACACACACACACACACACACACACACACACACACACCCTGGAAACAAAACAAAACTACTGTCAGAAATGGAGGCTGCTCTCTGTCCAACCTTGACGAGGTGAGACACCTCACAATAGTTAGGTGCACTGATTGTATCTCAACCTGAGAGAGTTAAAGAGTGGACTGTGTACCCTGTGTGTGTGTCTGGTGTGTATGTGTGTGTGCGCGCGTCCATCCGTGGGCGGACTCCTGATTTGATCTCCTGGGTCTCCCAGGGTTACTGCATTCTAAAGGGATTCAATCAGAACTCCCTGATTGGTCATCTTAACCCCGGTGACCTCTCTCAAATAGACTACACCGTTGCCACGCCAACTCCAGGCCCATGATACTCCCTCTCATTTCCAGTTTGCATACAACTGCTTCTGCAGTCAACAAAACAAAAATATAGGATAACAAACACTTAAAGAAATATTTTTCCTCTTCCTGTAATAGCTTCCATGTATGTTCACTCGAAACATTGTTGCATAAAACATTTCCTGCAGTCAACAAAAGTTATAATAACAAAGTCAGAAAACTTCCTAGCTTCCAGGTATTTTGGTGAGAAACGTTGCTTGTTCTGTCCACCCACTTGTTTCCAGTTGCTGTTGTCTTTGGTAAGTCAGTGAGGCATGATACTACACTGCTATAGATCTGCAGGGTAGGCGTTTTCTGAGTCTTTCTACAGTAACCTGTAGTCACTGATGCAGGGCTGCCTCTCCAGGGTGTGTGTGTAGAGGTCTGCCAGGAGTTCCTCCCCTCTGCCAGAACCAGTGAGAAGGAAGAAAGCACAAGTGTTGATGCTGGATCGATAAATCAGCTACACTTACGCTCAGTAGTCAGTGGGCAGATGCACCCCAACTAGAGTGAGGGAATAGGAGTGCGGGCAGAATTTTTCTATTTCCTACACTCTTAGAAAAAGGGTTCTTCAGCTGTCCCCATAGTAGAACCCTTTTTGGTTCCAGGTAGAACCCTTTTTGGTTCCAGGTAGGACCCTTTTTGGTTCCAGGTAGGACCCTTTTTGGTTCCAGGTAGATCCCTTTTGGGTTCCAGGTAGATCCCTTTTGGGTTCCCTCTGTGAAAAGGGTTCTACATAGAACCCAAATGTTTTTTTTACTGACAGTCAGTCAGTCAGACTGACTGACTGACTGACTGACTGACTGACTGACTGACTGACTGACTGTCTCTCTCTCTCTCTCTCTCTCTCTCTCTCTCTCTCTCTCTCTCTCTCTCTCTCGGCTGACAGATGGATATTACCCTTGCCAGTCAAGTTGAAAATGCCTTGTTCCACTAAGACACTGTATGTAGGGTGTGTGTTTGTTTGTGTGTGTCTCTAATGAGTGCTTCAGGAGCAGGGACTCATCTATTTACCCTGGGTGATTAAATTGCAGAGCTGGGGAGGCACCAGGACAAAGTGACTGTTTATATAAGTATGCATTACACCCTGCAGGTTTCATCCATCTATCCAGGCAAGACTCCAGATTCCGGACAGAGTACACACTCTATTGTATAAGTGATGCAAAACACTTTTTATCCATCAGGACAGTTTCACCAAACACTTCAGGAGTGTAGCAGAGGGTTAGAGGAAATGTATTTGCTCCACTTATGTGATTTTCCACCCCATACACCTGCCAGACAGTATTTTGAAAGATGTGGAAAAGTTAGAAGCAAGGCATAAGCTTACAATTTATGAATGAGGGGATATACCAGGGTAACCTAGTGGTTAGAGCGTTGGACTAGTCACCGGAAGGTTGCAAGTTCAAACCCCTGAGCTGACAAGGTACAAATCTGTCGTTCTGCCCCTGAAAAGGCAGTTAACCCACTGTTCCTAGGCCGTCATTGAAAATAAGCATTTGTTCTAAACTGACTTGCCTGGTTAAATAAAGGTTAAAAAAAAATACCCATGTGACTAATTTTTGGAGTTATATTGGAATCCTTCTTAGATTGGAATCCTTCTGTGGTAAATTCAATTGATTGGACATGATTTGGAAAGGCACACACCCGTCTATGTAAGGTCGCAAAGTTGACAGTGCATGTCAGAGCAATGTCAAGCCATGAGGTAGAAGGAGATGTCCGTAGAGCGCCGAAACAGGAATGTGTCGAGGCGCAGATCTGGGGAAAGGTACCAAATAAATTCTGCAGCATTGAAGGTCCCCAAGAACACAGTGGCCTCCATCATTCTTAAATGGAAGAAGTGTGGAACCACCAAGACTCTTCCTAGAACTGGCCGTTGTGAGAGTCTGAATGCCAAGCGTCACGTCTGGAGGAAACCTGGCACCATCCCTACGGTGAAGCATGGTGGTGGCAGCATCATGTTGTGGGGATGTTTCTTAGTGACGGGGACTGGGAGACGAGTCAGGATCGAGGGAAAGATGAACAGAGCAAAGTATATAAAGATCCTTGATGAAAACCTGCTCCAGAGCATTCAGGACCTCAGACTGGGGCAAAGGTTTACCTTCCAACAGGATAACAACCCTAAGCACACAGCCAGGACAACGCAGGAGTGGTTTCGGGACAAGCCTCTGAATGTCCTTGAGTGACCCAGCCAGAACCCAGACTTGAACCCAATCGAACATCTCTGGAGAGACCTGAAAATAGTTGTGCAGCATTGCTCCCCATCCAACCTCACAGCGCTTGAAAGGACCTGCAGAGAGGAATGGGAGAAACTCCCCAAATACAGGTGTGCCAAGCTTGTAGCGTCATACGCAATAAGACTTGAGGCTGTAATCGCAGCCAAAGTTGCTTCAACAAAGTACTGAGTAAAGGCACTTACTTAAATATATACATTTTTATAAATTTTCACCAAAGAAATTGACATTCAAACCTGTTTGTGCTTTGTCATTATGGGGTATTGGGTGTAGATTGATGAAGGGGGAAAAAACTATTAAAACAATTTTAGAATGAGGCTGTAACGTAACTAAATATGGAAAAAGTCAAGGGGTCTGAATACTTTCCGAATGCACTGTATATATATAATGCTGCCAAGTGTTGTTTTTGAGTGTAGTTCCCCTGTAAAACTAGAATCATTAGTTACATCCATTTTTGGAATTATAAATTAGTTATTCAGTATACACAATGTTGACTCTGTTGACTCCAGTGCTTCCCACATGTCAAGTTGGCTGGATGTCCTATGAGTGGTGGACCATTCTTGATACATATGGGAAACTTTTGAGCGTGAAAAACCCAGCCACATTGCAATTCTTGTCACACTCAAACTGGTATGCCTGGCACCTACTACCATACCCCTTTCAAAGGCACTTAAATGTATTTTGTCTCGCCCATTCAGCCACTGAATGCCACACATACACAATCCATGTCTCAATTGGCTCAAATCTTTAAAATCCTTCTTTAACATGTCTCCTCCCCTTCATCTACACTGATTGAAGTGGATTTGATGGGTGACATCAATAAAGGATCATAGCTATCACCTGGATTGACCTGGTCAATATATGTCTTGGAATGAGTTTTGTACACTCTGTGTATACCCATTGAATGTTGAAGAACATAACTTATAAATGCCTCATGAGCTTAGTTCAACTGTCTAACCTATCAGAACCCAACATATAAGCTTGATTTACCACAATGTTTATGTGCACTATATAGCACTATATAGCCTTAACATGGTTAAAACTATCATTTTGATATCATTGATGGTCAGTCCTTGCATCCATATCTCTCTATGAATTTGAGGGTGGTTACATTTCACCAGGCCATCCCTCAGCTTTTTCCCAAACAGCCCCGAAATGTCTCTATGCCTAACAACCCAAAGACTGTGTTTGAGTGGCATGTGAGAACTCTGTGAACAGCTGGCTGATAGCTGCCTGTAACGCATCTTAGCTGGTTGCCTCCCTCCGTCTTTGTTGTGGTAAACTGTTTTCTCACAACAAACACAGAAAGCATTTCTCATTCTGGCAGACAGATAGAGAGAGAGAATGGAGAGATAATGAGAAAGTGGGATAAAGGAATTAATTCAGAAAGTAAGATCCAGTGTTTCTTTGCTGTTTGTCTTTTCAAAATCCATTAAGCCAAAGGCACTTTGCTGTAGAGAAAAGATTGAGCTTCACTTTTTCATATCCTGTATCTTGTAAAGTGTTAGACCTGACAGAGCAAAGATGGAAAAATAGTCTCAGTCATTGGAATGTAAAATGCTAAGATAAACAGGCATCGTGACTCTATTGACACATTCAGATTTTTAATTTGCAGTAACACCCCCACTAATCTTATCCAAAGAGCATTTCCATTAAGAGAGAGGATGAAAGAGGTCTTATTTTCAAGAACAGTAGATGATAGAATGAATGTAAGCTAGCTACGGGTCGATGCCAGTAAGGTCATTGGGTTGTTGACATCCTAAGAACAGAATGATCTATTGCTGCTTTTGTGGATGGAGCATCATGATTTTGGCTGCAGAACAGAGAAAAGATTTCAGTTTTGTCGATAATCGAAAACCCATCAATCGGATGTATATTACAGAGGATGTCTGTGAGTCTGTCAGCAACTGGGGGCATGATGTGTCTGATTCAGACCATGTTAGACAGACCCATCAACTTCCTTAGAACAGAATGATGTTTTGCCAATGCTATTGTTGAGAGAGAGCAAGGTTTCTGATAATCAAAATCCTGATACAATAAGATGTCTGCCCACATAAAAATACTACAGCTTTCTATAGAATTCTACAGTACTTACTATAGAACTCTATAGAATTCTGTAGTAACATCTAATCAACTGTAGCATATTGTAGAATAGTATACACACTGTACTTTCCCTTGATCATGTAGGACTTACTATACCATTTTCTCGTATACTGTAGAATACTATACTACACACTGTAGTACCACTTGATCACGTAGTGCTTACTTTAGAATTTTTAGGTCGATTGGACCGCTAGCTGCTAGCTTTATTGATGCAGTTTTGATTTGAACTTGCTGTTCTTGGTGAGCTAATGCCAGGGAGTTCCCTCTCGATTGTGTAGTACTTACTAGAGCATTTTGTAGAATACTGTAGAATAATATACTACACACTGTAGAATCATTTGATCATGTAGTGCTTACTTTAGAATTTTAAGATCGATTGGACTGCTAGCTAGCTTTACTGCTAGCTGCTAGCTTTATCGATGCCATGTTGATTTGAACGTGCTGCCCTTTGGGAGCTAATGCCAGGGATTTCCTCTGAATTTCCTCCTCGCTTGTGCAGTGCTTACTATAGAATTTTGTAGTATACTGTAGAATACAAAACCAAAAATCCATACCCAGACAGTGAGGATCATTTCAAATACCTAGCAAATGTATGATTGTCTGATAAGAGTAAGCCACTATCTTGGTATGTCTTATTGGTTGCATGATTATTGTTGATGTTTGGGATAGGGTTAAATCAAACATTTAAAAAAATTGTGTCCACCACTGAGATTGGAAACGTGACCATCTGATCCGGAGTCATGGGATTACGCCCATCCACTACTCTAGTGACCGGTTTTGAAGGCATTTCCCGACGTCCAATTTCGAGGTCACTCTTGAGCAATCTGCCTGCTATGAGGGCCTGTCTTGCTGAAAGGCTGGCTGAGATACACTGTCACAGGAGAGAGAGGACAGAGAATTAGATACTTTTTATGGCCTATGAGAGCCTGTCTTGCAAAGGCTGAGACACTGTCATGGGAGAGTTCAAATGGAGGTAAAGAAAAACTGAAGGCCCTGTAGACGAGTGTGAAATCTAATCCCATTTCTGCTATTGAGAATGCTTGTGAGAGGTAGAGTGGTAGGGATGAGTGAGGATGCACTGTAGTGTGACGAGATAGGAGAGAGAGCCGGAGAGACAAGTGACAGTGGAGGTAGAATGTGTGTCTAGAGGAGCGTGTGGGCGACCATTTTCTGTCCTCCAAGTTTCCCAAAATAGCTAGAACATTTTAAATAGATTGGACGTCACTTCATCTCAGAAGACTTTGGAATAAAACAGTGCAGCAGGCAATTGCATTTTGTGTAATTTATGTTTGCCTTCTGTTTCTCTGTTTTTCTGTTTATTGTGTAGCCTTGAATCTAACCCTACCTATGAAAAATGAATCAGCAGAACCAGAACAGCAAGTGCAATCTCACTGGTAGAAATCATCTAGTATTACTTTTTTCTCCTTCACTTGCTGTCCATGGGCAGGACCGAACATAATCACAAGCAGATGGGGAGAGAGGTGGCTGCTGGGTAGTGAATAAACCATGGTGTGTGTCTGTATATACAGTATATGTACTGTACCAGTCCAACATTTGAACACAGCCTACCGAATGGCGCAGCATCGCAGTGCTAGCTTTGTCACTACAGATCCTGGTTCGATCCCAGGCTCTGTCGCAGCCGGCCGCGTCCGGGAGACCCATGAGGCGAGACACAATTGGCACAGCGTCGTCCGGGTTTGGGGAGGGTTTGGCTGGCCGGGTTGTCCTTGTTCCATCACGCTCTAACGACTCCTGTGGCGGGCCGGGTGCAATGCACGATGATACGGTCGCCATGTGTACGGTGTTTCCTCCGACACATTGGTGCAGCTTGCTACCAGGATAAGTGAGCATTGTGTCAAGAGGCACTGTGGCTTGGCGGGGTCATGTTTCGGAGGATGCATGGCTCTCGACCTTCGGCCCTCCCAAGTCTGTACGGGAATTGCAGCGATGGGACAAGACTGTAGTTACCAATTGGATATCATGAAATTGGGGAGAAAAAATGATAATTTTTTATTATTTAAAAAAATGTAAATAACAAAAGAAGAAATTTGACACAACTTTTTTTTTAAATACAAAATAATAGCAAAGACATCAAAACTATGAAATAACACATGGAATCATGTAGTAACCAAAAAAGTGTTAAACAAATCAAAATATATTTTATATTTGACATCCTTCAAAGTAGCAACCCTTTGCCTTGATGACAGCTTTGCACACTCTTGGTATTCTCTCAACCAGGTTCATGACGTCATCATCTGGAATGCATTTAAGACATGAAGGTCAGTCAATCGAGAAATTGCAAAGAACTTTGAACATTTCTTCAAGAGCAGTCACAAAAACCATCAAGCGCCATCATGAAACTGGCTCTCATGAGGACCGCCACAGGAAAGGAAGACCCAGAGTTTCGTCTGCTGCAGAGGATAAGTTTATTAGAGTTACAAGCATCAGAAATCGCAGTCCAAATAAATGTTTCATAGAGTTCAAGTAAAAGACATCTCATCATCAACTGTTCAGAAGAGAATCAGGCCTCAGGAATTTTAGATTTCTGGTTCCAATCGCGGTGTCTTTATGAGACGCAGAGTAGTTGAATGGATGATCTCTGCATGTGTGGTTCCCACCATGAAGCATGGAGGAGGAGGTGTGATGGTGTGGGGGTGCTTTGCTGGTGACACTGTCTGTGATTTATTTAGAATTCAAGGCATACTTAACCAGCATGGCCTTCACAGCATTCTGCAGCGATACACCATCCCTTCTGGTTTGCACTTAGTGGGACTGTTTTTCAACAGGACAATGACCCAACACACCTCCAGGCTGTGTAAGGCCTATTTGACAAAGAAGGAGAGTGATGGAGTGCTGCATCAGATGACCTGGCCTCCACAATCACCCGACCCCAACCCAATTTTAGATGGTTTGGGATGAGTTGGACCGCAGAGTGAAGGGAAAGCAGCCAACAAGTGCTCAGAATATGTGGGAACTCCTTCAAGACTGTTGGAAAAGAGTTACAAGTTAAGCTTGTTGACAGAATGCCAAGAATGTGCAAAGCTGTCAAAGGCAAAGGGTGGATACTTTGAAGAATCTCAAATATAAAATGTATTTTGTTTGTTTAACACTTTTTTAGTTACTACATGATTCCATATGTGTTATTTTATAGTTTTGTCTTCGCTATTATTCTACAATGTAGAAAATAGTATAAATAAATAAAAAACCTTGAATGATTAGCTGTGTCCAAACTTTTGACTAAGTGTACCAGTAAAATGTTTGGCCATAGCTACTCATTCAAGGGTTTGTTCTTATTTTTACTATTTTCTACATTGAGTGGGCCTGGGATAGTGGGGAGCCAGGCCCAGCTAATATTAATGAGTTTTTCCCCACAAAAGGGCTTCATTATAGACAGAAATTCTCCTCAGTTTCTTCAGCTGTCCGGGTGGCTGGTTTCAGATGATCCCGCAGGTGAAGAAGCTGGAGGTGGAGGTCCTGGGCTGGCGTGGTTACACATGGTCTGCGGCTGTGAGGACAGTTGGACGTAATGCCAAATGTTCTGAAACAACATTGGAGATGGCTTATGGTCGAGAAATTAACATTAAATTATCTGGCAACAGCTCTGTGGTACATTACTGCAATCCGAATTCCAATTGCATGCTCCCTCAACTTGAGACATCTTCGGCGTTGTGACAAAATTGCACATTTTCGAGTGGCCTTTTGTCTCCAGCACAAGGTGTACCTGTGCAATGATCATGCTGTTTAATCAGATTCTAGATATGCCACACTTGTCAGGTGGATGGATTATCTTGGCAAAGGAGAAATGCTCACTAACAGGGATGTAAAAAAAAAAATGCACAAAATATGAAAGCAATAAGCTTTTATGTACATATGAATCATTTCTGGGATCTTTTATTTCAGCTCATGATACATGGGACCAACACTTTACATGTTGCGTTTATATTTGTGTTCAGATGTACAGAGAACCCTGGGTTTGGGTGACAGAATATTTAACCTGGTGTCCATCTAGACCAGCGGCGTGAACGCCCCCTAGCTCTCCCTGACTGATCACTAGCCAGTCCGCATCCATCAAGCACCTGTGCTCTCTCTCTCTCTCTCTCTCTCTGTGCGTGTGTACGTACACTTTCAGTATCCAGCAAGCCTTCGCCCTCCCACCCCATCTTTCAACCCCACAACCTGTCTGCCTGGTGGGAAGGAAAAAGCCTTGAGACACATGATTACCAATGGCTTTTCTGACATCACCCAAGGCCTGCAGGTAGCAGCACCAGAGAGGAAGCACTTTACCTACCTGGGTTTGAATCCAGCTGGCACATTAGCCTTCCTGTGCTGTAGAAGTCCATTTTCCCAAAGTTGTTTAAAATACCCTCTGTATAAATGTCACCTTGTCCTCTTCGACCAATTTCAGGGTCATCTAAATCTTATTTCCTGTATCACCTGCTCCATTTTAAAATGTTTTAAAAGTTTCCGTGACAATGGACCGTCCACTCTAGATGACCTCCTTACAGATGGCTGAATGGAAAGACCTTTGTATTTTCAGGATGAGTCTAACACACACTTGTTATCTGTCTCCGTTGGTAGGAGATTATGGAAGCTTTTTACCCTTTGTCTCCTAAATAGAATCCAAGGGACACTTTCACCAGCTGACTGCTTATGTGTTCACCTCCGCACACTGAGAATCCAGAACACTCTGTTAGCACAGATTTACACATTGGGTACAGGAGATAAAACTTCAAACATGATCACATTTACTTCAAAGAGCACTGGCCCATCAATATCACATTGAGTCGCGGCTGCTTCAGGAATTTGTCATTTGCACTTTTCTCATTTGAAAATGTCAACACGAATATATCGATGATTACATTTGTAATATTCCTGATTGTTTCTCGTTCATTTTTTTCCCCCAGCACCCGTCCCGCAGAGGTTGTTTGTAATTGCTGTCACACAGTATTTTGACTCGGCGCACACTCTCTTGCTCTTTGACAGTGAAGCGCTAACCCAACAACTCAGGCCATTTTCATTTAACATTTATCCAGTCTCTCTCTAACCTATTTTTGTAATCAAACTGCTATGAAATGAAGTCGTATCAATCTTTCAACACTGAATTCCCTTCAGGCAGCCTTTTAAACATTCTTCTCTAACTGCAATATTCAGTTATCTTCTCCTATTTAAAAATAAAAATGCACTAAAAACTCAGTCTGCACAGGGCTGCCAAAATATTTCATTAATATCAATACCCCAGTGGTGGCGCTAGCTTTGAAGAGCCTCTTTGAATGCAGAGATGTGTGTGTGAGTTTTGTCTCGCAGCCCTGTTGCATAACCAGCATCCTCAGCTCCCAGTGCAGTGGTGTGCAGCTTCTGCCTCTCACCTGGCTGTCTGATGTATCGACACAACACCCGTCCACGACGCTTGGCCAGGAAAATCAACCTGCTATAAGGGCTCAAGGCGAGACCCAGATGCAGATGCTTAGAGTCCAAGATGTTTATTAACAATCCAAAAGGGGTAGGCAAGAGAATGGTCGTAGACAGGCAAAAGGTCAAAACCAGTTCAGAGTTCCAGAGGTACAGAATGGCAGGCAGAATGGTCAGGCAGGCAGGAATGGAGTCCAGAAAAACAGGCGAAGGTCAAAACCGGGAGGACTAGTAAAAGAGAATAGAAAATCAGGCACGCAGGAAAAACACACTGGTTGACTTGAACATACAAGACAAACTGGCAGAGAGAGACTGGAAACACAGGGATAAATACCCCAAGCAAAATTAGCGACACCTGGAGGGGGTGGAGACAATCACAAGGACAGGTGAAACAGATCAGGGTGTGACACCTGCACACTGATTCAGCTCTTGAAGAGGCGTGCGGTCTCTGCCCCTCCCAGAATATTACCTCATGGAACTTGCTGAGACTGCAGGCAGGCCCCTCTAGATAGGCTACATGTTATCAAATAATGCAGTGAGTTGATGATGAGTTAATGTTGTTTTCAAACCACCCCAGAGGGGTACTGGTGTTTACCTTACCAGTCCAGCATGATCCCAGATCTGTTTGTGCTGTGTAGCCAACTCATATGGTTAATGCTTCTCTGTGCCACTCTAAATAGGCCTGCATGTTATCAAACCTCCCCTTGACGTAAATCACTGTTTACTTGGATTTACTTAATCCTCTTCGTTCCCCTGGGGACTGAAGGCCACACTGAGCTCTCTCCACTTCTTCTTCTTCCTGTCCTTACGTGGCACGTTGTGCCTCGCTCCAAAAGAGCAGCTCAGCTGTTTACTTTTACACCGTTCTAACTTTTGGAATATTCCAGAGTTAGGCTGGTCCCATATCTGTTTGTGCTGTCTTGACAGATCTGGGACCAGTGTAGTCCCGAGGTACCAGAATGACATTCAAAAGTGCCCACCTCAGTCCTTATACATAGACAATGGGAATGGGATGTTACCCAGTTAAACTAAAGCCCTCATTAGTTTCCCAAGCTGCTTCTGTGGGTTTAAAGGGATCCTGTGTGGCTCACTTGGTAGGAACAAGTGTGATGTGAGCAATGCCAAGGTAGCGGCTTCATCCCCCTGTGGTCTAAGTGGCCTTGAATAAAATTGTCTGCTAAGTGGCACACACACACACACACACACAGTTTTTGAGTGTGGATTACTAGTCCATCAAGTCATGACCCAGTCTCATCTTCACTGAGCTCTGGGAGATGGAGGGATGGCAGAAACTGCTGAAATACTCTCAACAAAGTCCCTTTTGGAGCTGCAGCAGCAGTCAGTCCATTAAAACAAGGCAGAGGCTCAAGGTCCGTAGTGGGGTGTCCTGTTTTTGAGTTATCTGTCATATAACGTTGTTTATCTTTATAGTATTCATCTACCAAGTTGGTGAGAGAGCTGCATTCAGTTTCTGAGAGTGCATAATCAGTAGGCCAAGGTACTAGGGTTGAATGGCGGGAACCTGGTTACCGAGATTTACCGCCAACAACCACTTCCTTTTCCCCGGGATAAATAACTGCGAGAAACCGTTAAATTATAATACATTATATACGTGAACAGCATGGGGTGAAATGGAACTGTTAAATTATATCCAATGTATAAATCTGGCTTCTCTACAGCCTCTGCATGATGAATCATCAACGCTCAGGGTAGGGACAGACCATCTAAGTATTGAGTGCAGTTCACAATGCATGTAGACCTATCATGTCATGGTAACTTTTTTTCTTGTGACAAGTAGGCCTGCATTTGCTGCAGCATAGTCTAACGCGTGTCTAAGTTACCATCTCTCTCTTTTTTGCAGCTGCTGTGTTGTAAAACAGCCTATCACTGGGACATTATTGCGTTAAACCAGTGCATACGCGAGCACTCTCTCACAGTCTTTCTCCATAAACTCCATTCAAATCGCATCCAAAATAGACTATCCTGTTCTAGATTGACTGACAGTATAGCCCTATATATAGTAGATGTCCTAGCCTACCTCTTTCAGGTAATACATTCAATGCAGTAATAGCCTTATATTTAGCTAAATAATGATGGGTTATGCATAGTAAGCTTCTGACTTATAGCCTCTGTCTCTTGTGCAATATGCAAGCACCTGTGCTCTGCTAGCCTCTCCTTAAAAAAACGCTCCTTAGTTCTTGGAGTCCCATGCAGGAAAAGCTAGAACAGAATAGCTTGCTGGACATATTTTCTTTTAGCATTTCTTATACCAATAGACTATTCAAAGAGGGGCACATGCTCTTGGGTAGTTTGAAATAAGTGTGAATGTGCAATGGCAGTAGGCTGTAGCAGTTATTTATAAGCATTCAATCTTCATAAAGAGCAGTGAAGGGCTTCTGCGCTGAAGTGCGTAGTGGGTAAAAATCATCTGTCCTCGGTTGCAACACTCACTACCCAGTTCCAAACTGCCTCTGGAAGCAATGTCAGCACAAGAACTGTTCGTCGGGAGCTTCATGAAATGGGTTTCCATGGCCAAGCAGCCGCACACAAGCCTAAGATCACCATGCGTATTGTCAAGAGTCGGCTGGAATGGTGTAAAGCTCGCCGCAATTGGACTTTGGAGCAATGGAAACGCGTTCTCTGGAGTGATGAATCACGCTTCACCATCTGGCAGTCCGACGGACAAATCTGGATTTGGCAGGAGAACGCTACCTGCCCCAATGCATATAGTGCCTGTAAAGTTTGGTGGAGGAGGAATAACCGCCCAGCAGCAGTGCCTAACCTCACTAACGCTCGTGGCTGAATGGAAGCAAGTCCCTGCTGCAATGTTCCTACATCTAGTGGAAAGCCTTCCCAGAAGAGGGGAGGCTGTTGTAGCAGCAAAAGGTGAACCAACTGTCACATCCTGACCCTAGTTATTGTGTTAATTGTTTGTTTTAGTTGGTCAGGATGTGAGTTGGGTGGGCATTCTGTTTTGTGTTTCTAGGTTGTTTTTCTGTGTTCGGCCTAGTATGGTTCTCAATCAGAGGCAGGTGTTGTTAGTTGTCTCTGATTGAGAATTATACTTAGGTAGCCCGGGTTTCACTGTTTGTTTGTGGGTGATTGTTTCCGTGTCTGTGTTTTACACCACACGGTACTGTTTTCGGTTTTCCTTATTCACGGTACGTTTATTGTTTTGTATGGAGTATTCAGTTTATGTGTTTATATAAATACCATGGACACTTACCACGCCTCATATTGGTCCTCCGATCCTTCTCGCTTCTCCTCTTCATATTAAATGCCCATGACTTCGGAATGAGTTGTTGGACGAGCTGTCCACATGTGGTGTGTGTAGTGTATGTATTGGATAACGGCACAATCGTTTAGGCTTTGGCTCATTAAAATGTCTTTATTGTATGTGTTACGAATCCCTTTTGGCCCGACAGTCTCAGGGGGGATGGTAATGAGACCCGTAACATAACTCAGGCAAATTATAATAGTGACAAAGTAAAAGTGTGAACGAAATAATGGGGGGGGGGGGGGCAGGAAAAGGGACTGAGCTGGACCCAAGGAAGGAAACAATAAGTATTCAAAAACACCCCTAAGCTAGACTAGCCTACTTTAACAACAGCTAACTAACTAACCAAAACTACAGTGGGTGGTCCGCCCAGTTCTAACTAGTGTATTTAACAAAGTCTACCTACGGGTAGTGTATGCCCATGGGCGACTTGTCTTGGTTTCCCCCTTTTCCCACCAGCAAACAAACACCATAACCAAAAACAATACTCACATGTGATGACAAAGTGCTATGGAGGTGCTCAAACAAAAGAGAGGTTAATACACAAAGAGAGAGTGAACCACAGAGACCTACAGACATGACATTTACAGAGAGATTGAGCTCTAGAGCAAACAACTGACAGGGTTTTTAAACCAAGGGAAAGGAACTGTGATAGGGTAGGAAACAGGAGGAGGTGTGTCTTCTGATTGATGATTGGATTGGTGACTGATTGGGGAGTGATAATTTTCACCTGTGAGGGGAGAAGGAGAGAAAAGAAACACACACACACAGGATACACACACAGGATACTTGTATCCGTAACAGTATGGCTCATAAAATGTATTTAATGTATGGCTCAGGTAGCATCAGGCTTGAATTTTCAATCAAAGCTCTAATCAAATCCAGGCATAGGCCTATTTACAGGCTATATAATGCTTTTGAATGACACTTACGGTTTTGGTGGGAAAAACCGGGTTATCCTGGAAAAAATTGATTTGTTCTCAGGAAGGAACATTTATAAAATATCAGGAAAATATTCAACCCTACTAAGTACTGAGTAGAAAAAATGTTTTTCACAGAATGCAGTTTGCAGGCTCCTTTTCCCCTCATCTGTAGGTAGCCACTGACAAAAGGGGAAATGTGGTTTTCGATTGGGTTTCTGATTCTAGTTAAACACATTCTGATTGCCGTTGACAACAGTGGTTTGTGATTTTAGATTGAAGCTTTCGACCATAGAGATGCAATATCATACTGTAGTTCTATTAAATTCTGCACTTTCTAGTTAAAACCATTCCAATGGCCTTGAGTTCCATTCATCTATACCAGACAAAAGCGCATGATTTTCTGTTTGTGTCACACCCTGACCATAGTTTGCTTTCTGTGTTTCTATGTTTTGGTTGGTCAGGTTGCTATCTGAGTGGGCATTCTATGTTGTGTGTCTAGTTTGTCTGTTTCTGTGTTTGGCCTGATATGGTTCTCAATCAGAGGCAGGAGTTAGTCATTGTCTCTGATTGGGAACCATATTTAGGTAGCCTGTTTGGTGTTGGGTTTTGTGGGTGATTGTTCCTGTCTTTGTGTTTGTTGCACCAGATAGGGCAGTTTTTGGTTTTTCACGTTTCTTGTTTTTCTTGTATATTGTTCTATTTTCATCTTTATTAAAGCTGTATAAAAATAACCACGCTGCATTTTGGTCCGCCTCTCCTTCCCAGGAAGAACTGCGTGACAGTTTGTTTGAATATAGTATGCAATCATATACATGTGGTAAGCTTGCAGCATTATGTTGGATAATACACAGAGATATTGTGACTGTATCATTCATGTGTAACCTACTGTCTATCTCCTGATTACAATATAATAAAACCAAAGAGTGTTCCTACCTTTTGTTAGGTTCTTACCTTTCAGAGTAAATAACTCATGGACATTGGAGAAGCTTAACCAAGTTGAATTCTTCCCAAAGGGTCAACACAGCTGTATTCTGACAAAAGACATGGCTTCCCTCATGGTGGTATTCATACCCCACTTTGGGTGGAGTCTCCTCCTTATCTCTAAACATTGCATCCTTCCTGCTAAGCAGGGAACTAAGTGATCTGAGCCTTCAACGGTTTCTCCCCTTATCAGTACTGTCACATGTGATTGTTTTCCCTGCTCTCAGCCCCTCCCAAGCTTCATTATGCCATGCCTCATGTCTCAGGTGTAACTAATGTTCCTATACTCTGAGTATAACAATGTTTGAAGTTTACTCCAGAATCCAACACTTTCAAAATCCCATTATTTTTAACAAGGTCACGAAATCTTTCAAATAATTGAGCAGATCACAAAACATTTAAAAAAAGCTTGTAACATGGTTTGAGCTACAGTAACTGTCTCCCTCAGGCAATGCAGAAGAAAAGTGCATACCTGAAAAGTATATCTGAAAGACTGCTCATAGTTCCTTATTGGGGATCCAAATCAAATCAAATTTGTCACATACACATGGTGAGCAGATGTTAATGTGAGTGTAGAGAAATGCTTGTGCTTCTAGTTCCGACCATGCAGTAATATCTAACAAGTAATCTAACAATTTCACAACTACCTTATATACACAAGTGTAATGGAATGAATAACAATATGTGTAGCCTAGTGGTTAGAGCGTTGGACTAGTAACCGGAAGGTTGAGAGTTCAAACCCCCGAGCTGACAAGGTACAAATCTGTCATTCTGCCCTGAACAGGCAGTTAACCCACTGTTCCCAGGCCATCATTGAAAATAAGAATTTGTTCTTAACTGACTTGCCTGGTTAAATAAAGGTAAAAAAAAATGGATTAGTGATAGGCAAGATGCAGTAGATGGTATAGAGTTCAGTATATACATATGAGATGAGTAATGTAGGTTATGAAAATTATATAAAGTGGCTAGTGATACATTTATTACATCCAATTTTTAAAGTGGCTCGAACAGGCAGTGGCTCAGGTGGTTGTTTTCCTTGATGATCTTTTTTTGGCCTTCCTGTGACATCGGGTGGTGTAGGTGTCCTGGAGGGCAGGTAGTTTGCCCCTGGTGATGCGTTGTGCAGACCTCGCTACCCTCTGAAGAGCCTAACAGGTGTGGGCGGAACAGTTGCCATACCAGGCGATGATACAGCCCGACAGGATGCTCTTGATTGTGCATCTGTAAAAGTTTGTGAGTGTTTTTGGTGACAAGCTGAATTTATTCAGAGACGCTGCTGCGCCTTCTTCACCACGCTGTCTGGTTGGGTGGACCATTTCAGTTTGTCCGTGATGTGTACGCCGAGGAACTTAACTTTCCACCTTCTCCACTACTGTCCCGTCGATGTGGATAGGGGTGGATGTGGATCATGTTCAAGGCTAACGTGTCTTTATCTCTCTTTGGCAAACTTGAGGCCAAAATTCCTTCTTTTGAATTATTTTCTGAAACAAGATTTTTTTGTTGTACATTTACTGCAGTCATTGGATATTCTAGAAACAGGAAATCCAATTTCTCCTAAATAAGATTTAAAAAATCTAATTAACAACGTTCTTGTTGTTTTTATTTTTAAGCTCTGGTTTAGTGAGATTTCCATTCTGTTTATTACATATGACAAATAAACCTGTTTCTCTGAAGCAGTTCACTGGCACAAATGGAAAAGGTCTCATATGCAGCATTCAATCAAAACCTGTAACCCAGTTTTCATGGTTTCATAAAATATACTTCCCCCTCAATCAGCTAGTAACATTACCTTACACAGTATCTATGATTAAATCTGGTCATAATTTTCTGTGGCTTAATCATACTGTGTTGGCTGAACCTGGATTCAATCATGGTGTGGATTTATATTGATGATTGTAATGCAGAGAGGCATTAAACTGCAACTGACATGGTCAGAGATAGCAGTTTACACATCATTATTCTATACATATATTCCTGTAATGAATGAAGTCATCTTACCTCCAGGCAAACTAATTCTCTTGACCTTTTATTGATGTCATGATATATGTTTAAATGGAGGAGAGGATTAAAATTCAGCACCACTTGTGCTCTTAATGACAGTGGCCATGTTTGTGTGTTTACCTACCGATTGATTCTCTTCTCTAAACAGGATATTTGTAGAAATCCTTTCCCCTGAATGGAGGTGATTTGATTACATCTAACTCTTGTATAACATTAATCACTTGAATGCTTAGTGAATGCATGTGATGCTGAAGTAGTAGCAGTTATATAATCCATCCACAGCCTTATTCACCTTTAATCTCAATTACTTTCACAGAACGGTTATTGGAGGCTCACCTCTACTTCAAGGCTTTAAGCATCATCTATAATAACCAGCGGAGGTGGGGTAGTTGTAATTGCGTAAAGATATATGTGTGTGTGTGTGTGTGTGTGTGTGTGTGTGTGTGTGTGTGTGTGTGTGTGTGTGTGTGTGTGTGTGTGTGTGTGTGTGTGTGTGTGTGTGTGTGTGTGTGTGTGTGTGTTTGTGTGTGAAGCTGTAATTGTATGATGGAGCAAGGTCATCTTTCATTCACCAGCACTCTTCAAACATGTCTCTTAACAACTACAGAATTGGCCGAATGAATCTTGACTTGAGATAAACCCACATAGAGAATTCTATCATGTAAATGTGATTCAATGTTATTACTACATCTGATGTAATTGGGAGCTCTCAAGGTTGGTTGAATTTCTTTTAAAACTTGACAGTAAAAAGAAGTCAGACTCACAAAGAACACCGTCAAAAAGTTGTAATTACTAGGGCGATAAAAAATAGCATTTTTCTCTCTTTATGACTGAGGCTGTTGGGGTTGCTGTTTGTATTTGTGGTGTGTCCCTGTGTGTGTGTGTACTGCAGGGTCATTAATTAAACAATGACACACCACCGTGTGTGTCCATGAATAACGGGAGGCGAGCTTGGCTTGCCAGCCACCAGATGTTGCCGCTGTCGACTAAAGGGAGATGGAACGGAGAGAGTGGTAACGGAGGAGTAAAATATGAAAAAACAGAGAAAACATGATTTATACTAATTAGTTGTTTCTACTTAAGGGCACTCTTCCAGTCATTATTAAGGAGAAGAAGACTGTGTTTACATTAATTAATGACGTGCATGTGTTCACTCTCATAACCCTGGTCGATGCCCAATTAATGGGGAAATAAAGTAGCTGGTCGTGGGTTCGAATCCCCAAGCTGACTAGGTGAAAAATCTGCTGATGTGCACGTGAGCAAGGCAGTTAACCCTAACTGCTCCTGTAAGTCACTCTGGATAAGAATGTCAAAAGTAATTCCTATTTAATGACGGAGGCTGCTCAGCTTTTCTCTCAGAGTCCATATCAGTCAGTGCCAATTAGAGTCCATGATAACCAAGGACTCAGTAGAATGTCAGTGCATGACTGGCGGTCGATGATGGAATCTGAGATTTATTAATCACAAGTTGATGGTGTCTGCTTGTGCTTTCTCGTCAAACCGTCCAATGGCGATGGGTGAGAATGACATTTCATCGGATTAGGCCTGTTGGCTTGTGGTGACATCTCTATCTATATATCTATCTGCTGATTCAAGGTTACAGACAGGCTTCTGTTGGAAAAAGCAAACAAGTGCTGTATGAATATGATATGTAGATTGCACAGTGCAGAATGTTCTTTGGGATGTCAAGTTATTTACAGCAGCTTCACCTACAGTCCATGTTGTAGATACAATCTTTTTCTCTTTTCTGGACATTTGTCTCATCAACTGATATTATGCAAACAATTGTCGTCTGGTTTGGTACATCAATGTATGGTTTGTGTACATACTGTATGTAGAATGCAGAATGGACAATAAATGGAAGAATGTTGTATGGAATGCAACATTCTTTTCAGCAACTTCTCAAACTAAAATCTAGAGATACAACCTTTCTCTTCCCAAAAATGCAAGTGCCACTGTTTCTGTTGGATTGTGTTGCCCTTAAAATAACAGAGGAGTGAAATGGCAGGAAAAGAGAGAACGAATGAGGAGCCTGGGGAGATATACTGTAGACGGAAAGTCAGAGTGGAGATAATGGGCCATTAAACACAGAAGGATCCTTTTGATGTGAGTAAAGAGAGGGAACGAGAGAGGGATGAGAGAAGAGCGGAGAAGAGCAGGTGAAAACAATGCCAGAAAAGCAATCATCTCCTTGTGTAGGATTAGTTCCCATGCGGTACAAAGAGGGCTGCATGGATCACTTGAGACACTGATTTGATTTTCAGATCTTTTTATCTGCTACCTGGTTTGATCTGTATGATAAGCTTTCACTGCTGAGCCGTACAGCATTGTTATTGACTTTAGAGTTGCATTTGAAATATGGCATTTGTTTTTATATTCACACTGAGCAAAATGCACACTGAGCAAAATGCACACTGAGAAAAATGCACACTGAGAAAAATGCACACTGAGAAAAATGCACACTGAAAAAAATGCACTCACTCAGACAGTAGCCTAATAGTGATAATAAGTCTCTTAGATTATTTTATTCAAAGATACTTTTACACATATATAGTATGTGATTACCGTGGTAGGCTAATTGAGCCCACAACCTTGCACCACACTCTTACCAACAGAACTACACAGGAGTTGTAAAAGGGCTTTTAATGATAAACAGTTAGTGTGATGAGGGTATACAGGGTTGTATCCTGTTGCTATAATGTGGGATGCAACATGTTTACTTTAGGACTCAATAAATCCATACCGAAAACACAGAGAATGCCTGTTTGACATTATATGCACTACCAAGTCAGTTTCTGAAACATTCTCTGCTCATCCAGAGTTTTTATTTTTTATTTATTTATTGGTTTCAGAAAAGAGGCAGGGAATTATACATTGCAAGTGAATTATAGATGGTGGGCGGACTGCAAGGATTAATACATGTTTGTGTTTTATAGCCACACTCCTCAACTGTGTATACTCTCAAAGACTGGTGCTGGCCCTGACAACAATGTCAACAATGGATTAAATGCATCTCTTGACGTTCTCACATGTACATTCTTGATTTCAATATAACATCTGGTTCACAAGGAAAGTATAAGATCTGTTCAAAGGGATGAATGAGTGCAATAGTAGTGGAGTGTAAGTGGGGGTGTAGTCATTGGTGTCTTGTCTCCACTTATCTGCTCAACAGTGTAATACAGAGCAGTAGTGAAGAGGGAGAGAGAGAGTTAGGGAGAGAGGGCACTAGAACAGTCTGCAGCACCCGGCCTCACCCTACTAGAATCTGAAATCAAATGTCTACTGTTTGCTGATGATCTGGTGCTTCTGTCCTCAACCAAGGAGGGCCTACAGCATCACCTAGATCTTCTGCACCGATTCTGTCAGACCTCAGCCCTGACAGTAAATCTCAGTAAGACCAAAAAGGTGGTGTTCCACAAAAGGTCCAGTTGCCAGAACCACAAATACAAACACTATATGTATACATACCTCAGTCTAAACATCAACACCACAGATAACTTCCACAAAGCTGTGAATGATCTGAGATACAAGGCAGGAAGGGCCTTCTACGCAATCAAAAGGAACATCAAATTTGACATCCCAATTTGGATCTGGCAAAAAATACTTGAATCAGTTATAGAACCCATTGCCCTTTATGGTTCTTAGGTCTGCGGTCCACTCACCAACCAAGAATTCACAAAATAGGACAAACACCAAATTCAGACTGCGTGCAGAATTCTGCAAAACATCCAATGTGGTAAAACAACAAATAATGCATGCAGAGAAGAATTTGGATGATATCCGCTGATGATCAAAATCCAGAAAAGAGACGTTCATTTCTACAATCACCTAAAAGGAAACAATTCCAAAACCTTCCATAACAAAGCCATCACCTTCAGAGAGATGAACCTAGAGAAGAGTCCCCTAAGCTAAGCAAGCTGGTACTAGAGCTCGGTTCACAAACACAGACCCCACAGCACCCCAGGACAGCAACACAATTAGACCCAACCAAATCATGAGAAAACAAAAACATAATTAATTGACAAATTGGAAAGAATTAACCAAAAACAAAGCAAACTGGAATGCTAAACAGAGAGTACACAGTGGTAGAATACCTGACCACTGTGACAAAAGTAAGGAAAGCTTTGACTATTTACAGACTCTCAAGAGGCTCTGTGCTCACTGCCCACAAAATGAGGTGGAAACTGAGCTGCACTTCCTAACCTCCTAACAAATGTATGACCATATTAGAGACACATACTTCCCTCAGATTACACACACCCACAAAGAATTTGAAAACAAATCCAGTCTTGATCAACTGCCATATCTATTAGGTGAAATAGCACAGTGTGCCATCACAGCAGCAAGATTTGTGACCTGTTGCGACAAGAAAAGGGCAACCAGTGAAGAACAAACACCATCGTAAATACAACCCATATTTCTGTTTTATTTATTTTCCCTTTTGTACTTGAACTATTTGCACATCGTTACAACACTGCACATAGCAATAATGATATTTGAAATGTCTCTATTCCGTTGAAACTTTTGGGAGTGTAATGTTAAGAGTACATGTTTCATTGTTTATTTAACTTTGGTTTATCTATTTCACTTGCTTTGGCAAATTAAACAAATGTGACTGACCGGCTCGATTCGGTCTTATGTAGCAAAATTTGAAATGGTGTTTTTTTTACATTGGATACAATTGGAGACTCAGAGCTAGAAAATGATATATCAGACACTACAGTTGAGGAACAATGAGAAAGTCATTCTGCTTTGAAAGTTGATAAACTTGTAACCTCACTTTTGATAAAATGGCCGTTGAATGTTTTGGTAAACCTACTGGAGAGCTCTTCTTTGTATACACTCATTCAGCACCTATTCATCACACCGTCTTAAGCCTTAGTCCCACCTATCTCTTTAAGGATTCACGTGAATCCATATACTAAAAACCAAAGATTTCAAGACTAAAGGCTGGTTAATACTACAGGTGTAGGTGTGGGTATTCTCAAACTCAGAGCATTGTAAGATAGTACGTTCGTAAATTCATAGTGTTTTGTTGGACGCTCCGTCACACTGGACGCTCTGGTCAAGGAGTAGGGTTGATCCAAACATTCTGACCTAACAACAGCAGTCAAGCACCCAAGCTAACTGGCTAATGTTGGCTAGCCTGCTAGCTACTTCCAGACACAAATGAGAGAACAGCTCACTCTGACCATTTCACTCGCCCTAACAGAGCTGGTTAGGCTGTTTTTATGTTATCCAGAGCGTTGGCGACTACGACTGTGCTGCTTGCAACAATTTAATTATGCTTTTTTGCCTAAATTTACTGACACCGGCCATATTCAACAGGTGTTGAGCATTTGTAAGCTTGTCAGTTATTCTGCACTCTGGCACCCCAGCTAGCACAGTGGATCTGGGCCGATTCCGGCTGAGAGTCAGACTCAGCCACTGTCATGAGGCCAGAGTCTGGGCCACCTTCGGCAGTATTACTTATGGCTAGGATGTGGGGATTCAGCTTCCGGTGTGAGCTATCTGGCCCAAACGTATTACTTGGGGCTAATCTCTGGCAGATGATTACACGGGCTGCTTTAAATAATTAACATTTCATTATTTATTTTTCAGTATTTTCTCAATGTTTCTGTGATAAGAAAATACAATTAACATTGAAATTAAATTCTTTAAGAATCCTGCATAGTATTTTTGTATTTTCATACCCTTGTGCAAGGCAATTGATAAGCATTACAAACTTTGTGGATGGAGATTCCCCGCAGTGCAAGCTGCATTGCTACAGATGCTGGTTTGAGACCTGCGACAGGGAGATCCATGAGGCAACGCCGTCCGTGTTAGGGGAGTGTTTAGCCTGCTGGGGTGTCCTTTTGTGTACATTTATTTAAATATGCATCTGGCCTCTTCTGGGAGTTTCTGGTAAGATGCTGGCCAAGTCAGCTGAATTCCATTAGACGGAAAGGGCCGATTCTGAGCAGTCATTCATTTTGCTTCCGGGCCGAGTCCGACACCCGATTCCGGGCCGATTCAATCAGTTCCAGCCCCCGGAACAGGGCCGCTTCTGGGCAGATTCCTCATTGCTAGCTGGGACATTCAGACTGTGCTCTGAAATCGGAATAAATAGCCAGAGCATATTTACCAGCTACATCTATCGACAGTTGTCGCAGTTACTGCATATCATGAACATTCTATTAATATAGTTACTTGCATAGTGGAGTCTTTTGTTTAGAGCCTTTTGTCCAGAGCCACCAGTCTGCAAGGAGCCGCCAGAGTCCTCAGTCTGCAAGGAGCCGCCAGAGCCGCCAGTCTGCAAGGTGCCGCCAGAGCCGCCAGTCTGCAAGGAGCCGCCAGTCTACAAGGAGCCGCCAGAGCCGCCAGTCTGCAAGGAGCCGCCAGTCTGCAAAGAGCCGCCAGAGCCGCCAGTCTTAAAGTAGCCGCCAGAGACGCCAGTCAGCCAGGATCCTTCAGAGCCGCCAGTCTGCAAGGAGCCGCCAGAGCCGCCAGTCTGCAAGGAGCCGCCAGAGCCGCCAGTCTTAAGGTAGCCGCCAGAGCCCCCAGTCAGCCAGGATCCGCCAGAGCCGCCAGTCTGCAAGGTGCCGCCAGAGCCGCCAGTCTGCAAGGAGCCGCCAGTCTACAAGGAGCCGCCAGAGCCGCCAGTCTGCAAGGAGCCGCCAGTCTGCAAAGAGCCGCCAGAGCCGCCAGTCTTAAAGTAGCCGCCAGAGACGCCAGTCAGCCAGGATCCTTCAGAGCCGCCAGTCTGCAAGGAGCCGCCAGAGCCGCCAGTCTGCAAGGAGCCGCCAGAGCCGCCAGTCTTAAGGTAGCCGCCAGAGCCGCCAGTCAGCCAGGATCCGCCAGAGCCGCCAGTCAGCCAGGATCCGCCAGAGCCGCCAGTCAGCCAGGATCCGCCAGAGCCGCCAGTCAGCCAGGATCCGCCAGAGCCGCCATTCAGCCAGGATCCGCCAGAGCCGCCATTCGGCCAGGATCCGCCAGAGCCGCCAGTCAGCCAGGATCCGCCAGAGCCGCCATATTCAGCCAGGATCCGCCAATGCCGCCATTCAGCCAGGATCCGCCAGAGCCGCCATATTCAGCCAGGATCCGCCAATGCCGCCATTCAGCCAGAAGCTGCCAGAGCCTTCAACCAGCCTGAGCTATCTCTCGGTCCTGAGCTACCCCTCGGTCCTGAGCTACCCCTCGGTCCTGAGCTACCCCTCGGTCCTGAGCTACCCCTCGGTCCTGAGCTACCTCTCGGGCCTGAGCTACCTCTCGGTCCTGAGCTACCTCTCGGTCCTGAGCTGCCCCTCAGTCTGGAGGAGTTTGTTTAGTGGAGTGGGGACCTTTAGTAGGGCTGCCAATCCTAGGTCGGCGGCGAGGGTTGCCGTTCCTAGGAAGAGACTAAAGCGGACAAAGACTATGGTGGAGTGGGGTCCACTTCCCGTGCCAGAGCCGCCACCGTGGACAGGGGGGGGGG
The DNA here is from genome assembly GCF_036934945.1 of Oncorhynchus masou masou. Lineage (NCBI taxonomy): Eukaryota > Metazoa > Chordata > Actinopteri > Salmoniformes > Salmonidae > Oncorhynchus > Oncorhynchus masou. The sequence goes on along the minus strand of NC_088223.1, from coordinate 28,679,094 downwards.
TACTGTCACGCCCTGGCCTTAGTTATCTTTGTTTTCTTTATTATTTTGGTTAGGTCAGGGTGTGACATGGGGGAATTATGTGTTTTTGCCTGGTCTAGGGGTTTTGTATGTTTATGGGGTGTTTTCTAGTCTAGGTGTTTATGGAAGTCTATGGTTGCCGAGATTGGTTCTCAATTAGAGGCAGGTGTTTATCCTTGTCTCTGATTGGGAACCATATTTAGGCAGCCATGTTCTTTGGGTATTTTGTGGGTGATTGTCTTCTGTCTTTGTGTCATTGCACCAGGTAGGACTGTTTCGGTTTTCACTTTTGTTGTTTTTGTATTTTGTAGTGTTCTCGTTTTTTTGTCGATATTAAAGATGTTGAACACTAACCACGCTGCATTTTAGTCCTCCTCTCCTTCGACGGAAGAAAGCCGTTTTAATTTTAACAATTTTATTTGTATTTACAGATGGCGTACATGTTTGTTATTAAGGCACATGAAAGTTCACGTTCCAGAAGGCATTTCTTCCCAAAAACGCATTTTGATTAAAAAAAAAGTTTACCTTCAAATGTTGCTCCTGTGAAGTAGTGACCCGCGACATACGCCTAGTTTCCTGAAACGAGTCACATATGTTTCCCATGCTAATAAAGTGTTTGGGAGAAAGGGAGACGGTGCATCAAAGGGAGGCAAAAGATGGAATGAGTGGGAGAGCAATAATGATTGAAAAAATTCAACTAAATGTCACCTCTCAGAGAGAGAGAGAGAGAGAGAGTGGTCTGGGAGCATCACTGCTGCCATTTCAATGAGAGAGTGTGAGAGTGTGTGTGAACATCACTTTGCTGCTGTTATTTCAATGAGACAACTGCTATAGTGGCTTTTCCACCTACAATGCCATCAATTCCTCCATTAGTTTTCAAGCCCCCTGGTTGGAGGTTTGCCCAGCAGCTCAGAAGGAAGGAGAACTGGTCCTTGAAGAAATCCTGGCTGGTACTAAGGACAGAACCTCCGATCCGTCCTTCAAAGCAGTGCTCTTTGGCTAATACTGTATAATGACCAGTGACGTGTGAATATCACACAGCACGTTATGGGCCTGCAAAAGGATAATACTACTGGTCTGGTCCTCGTCTTTCCTTGATTCCTCGCATCCTATCTCATTACCTCCTTATAAAACATATTGTAAAAGAAGGTCCAAGGTCCCTCCCTTCAGCCCTTCTTCTCCAATGCATTTTGAGAAGGAAGTTGGGAAATAGAATGCAAGGAATTGAGGAACAAGCGTTAGTTTACTGCAAATGATGTGTGACTTCAAACATGCAGTAAAAGGACAAGTATTCCCTGTCTGTCACTCAGATGCAGCTCTCTTCACACACCAGATTGTCTACTGTGGTGAAATGAAGTCAAGTTCTGCTGAAGCTATTATATTAGATGTGGGCGGCCACTTCTGATCCACAGGAAAGCTTATCAATATCTATTATTGTGATTGGAGTAAGATATCAATCATTGTGCAACATTCACTGACTGACGATATGTCAGGGTATTGAAACAGGTGTTTTTTCACAAATCATATAAAAAGTCAACCAAGAACTGTTCCCCAGTGTGTCAAAATTATGTTGAGAACTCTTTCTGTAAGTAGAAGATGAACACTAGGAATTACCAGAATGGACTGTCCCCAGAAGGCCACGTAATCTCAGTAGGGGAAACAAACAAACACATTCTCACAGTTTACCCCCTTCTCTCTCATCTCTGGCTAACTGGTATGTGGTTATGTGTATCTGTGTGTGTTGTTTCTGCCATTTTGTAGCCCTAATTTACTGATTAACACAGAACTCCAGTGTATAGACATAAAATGTGCATCAGCTTTCTAGTGTTCTTCAGAGAACATGGGATGTTGTTTTCAGAAAGTGTTTTGATGAGAACCAATGTCATTTGGTGCAATTATTATTATTATCCTTATTGATAGAGTGCCACCATGTGGTGGTCTCCAAAAGAGGTGCCGGTTTCGATTATAGGTGCAACTGCCCCAGCATTCTGGTCCGAGAACGTAAATGACCAATAGGAGACAGCGATACAGTCCACACTTTAATACCACAGTGACAAGACAGGCACACACACAGCGATAGGAAGAGGACTGGTGGAAGAGTGGTTTTATGGGAAAAAAAACAGAAATAGAGAGCAAGTATTAAATAATAGTAATTACAGGCTAATAACTGTATAACAGCTGCGTAGTGTATAGTAAAAACATTGTATACAACAGAGGCCGGAATTGGCATATACCATATACATAGCCAGCTAATATAGGTAAGCTATATAGCTCAAAATGGTATATACAGAAGCTAAAGATACAGATATACTATTAGACTAACATGATACATAGCAGTAATAGTAGTTTACTATGTAGGGAATACAATTAGCAGCTAGCATGCTGTACAATATTTACAAGAGAAGCTAGTATACTAGGCTAGCAGGCCACAGGCTGTGGGTTGGCATACAGTTAACAGGCAATAACTGGAGGCTAGCACACTAGGCTACAGACCAGTAGGCCTCAGGCTATAGGCTAGCATAGCAACTTTAGGAATATCGTTAGTGGCTAGTGGGCAGGGTTGGGTAGGTTACTTTCTAAAGGAAATCTGTTACAATTACTAGTCACCTGTCCAAAGTTGTAATCAGTAACTTTTGGATTACTCAAACTCAGTAATGTAATCTGATTACATACAGCTACTTTTAGATTACTGTCCCTTTAAGAGGCATTATAAGAAGACAAAAATGTATTTTACCAATTGAACGACATCTATTGCAAGATAAATCAATGTTAAAGTTTACATAGCTGGCCATATATGAATGTTACATTTTACTTTGTGTTGGTTATGTAGGCTTCTTCTGACCCATCATTTTGTACTACCTATAATAATATGATTAAATTATATCTTTACATTACCAACGTTTTTAATATAAAATCCAGTCATTCCAATACATGTTATACCCCTTGATCTTCAAGAATAAGACTTGGAAATATGAGTTTCGATGAACCAAATTGTTTTAACTGAGCATATGCCCAAAGCTAAGGACTTATTAGCCAGCCCGACTGTGTTGTTTATGATTTTGTTGTCATGGAGGACTGATTGGGCTCATTAATTCGAGTTGAAAAATAAGTGCTGCACTCATGGAATGGCATGCTTTGAGCACTACTGTAAAGTGCTATTTACATGTGAACAACTAATGCCATATGCTGCATTTGCTGTAGGCGTATTGTTTACCTTTGTCAAATCAAATCAAATCAAATTTTATTTGTCACATACACATGGTTAGCAGATGTTAATGCGAGTGTAGCGAAATGCTTGTGCTTCTAGTTCCGACAATGCAGTAATAACCAACAAGTAATCTAACTAACAATTCCTAATCTACTGTCTTATACACAGTGTAAGGGGATAAAGAATATGTACATAAGGATATATGAATGAGTGATGGTACAGAGCAGCATAGGCAAGATAGAGTAGATGGTATCGAGTACAGTATATACATATGAGATGAGTATGTAAACAAAGTGGCATAGTTAAAGTGGCTAGTGATACATGTATTACATAAGGATGCAGTCGATGATATAGAGTACATGTAGGGTAAGTAACATTATATAAGGTAGCATTGTTTAAAGTGGCTAGTGATATATTTACATCATTTCCCATCAATTCCCATTATTAAAGTGGCTGGAGTTGAGTCAGTGTCAGTGTGTTGGCAGCAGCCACTCAATGTTAGTGGTGGCTGTTTAACAGTCTGATGGCCTTGAGATAGAAGCTGTTTTTCAGTCTCTCGGTCCCAGCTTTGATGCACCTGTACTGACCTCGCCTTCTGGATGATAGCGGGGTGAACAGGCAGTGGCTCGGGTGGTTGATGTCCTTGATGATCTTTATGGCCTTCCTGTAACATCGGGTGGTGTAGGTGTCCTGGAGGGCAGGTAGTTTGCCCCCGATGATGCGTTGTGCAGACCTCACTACCCTCTGGAGAGCCTTACGGTTGAGGGCGGAGCAGTTGCCGTACCAGGCGGTGATACAGCCCACCAGGATGCTCTCGATTGTGCATCTGTAGAAGTTTGTGAGTGCTTTTGGTGACAAGCCGAATTTCTTCAGCCTCCTGAGGTTGAAGAGGCGCTGCTGCGCCTTCTTCACGATGCTGTCTGTGTGAGTGGACCAATTCAGTTTGTCTGTGATGTGTATGCCGAGGAACTTAAAACTTGCTACTCTCTCCACTACTGTTCCATCGATGTGGATAGGGGGGTGTTCCCTCTGCTGTTTCCTGAAGTCCACAATCGTCTCCTTAGTTTTGTTGACGTTGAGTGTGAGGTTATTTTCCTGACACCACACTCCGAGGGCCCTCACCTCCTCCCTGTAGGCCGTCTCGTTGTTGTTGGTAATCAAGCCTACCACTGTTGTGTCGTCCGCAAACTTGATGATTGAGTTGGAGGCGTGCGTGGCCACGCAGTCGTGGGTGAACAGGGAGTACAGGAGAGGGCTCAGAACGCACCCTTGTGGGGCCCCAGTGTTGAGGATCAGCGGGGAAGAGATGTTGTTACCTACCCTCACCACCTGGGGGCGGCCCGTCAGGAAGTCCAGTACCCAGTTGCACAGGGCGGGGTCGAGACCCAGGGTCTCGAGCTTGATGACAAGCTTGTAGGGTACTATGGTGTTGAATGCCGAGCTGTAGTCGATGAACAGCATTCTCACATAGGTATTCCTCTTGTCCAGATGGTTTATGGCAGTGTGCAGTGTGGTTGAGATTGCATCGTCTGTGGACCTATTTGAGCGGTAAGCAAATTGGAGTGGGTCTAGGGTGTCAGGTAGGGTGGAGGTGATATGGTCCTTGACTAGTCTCTCAAAGCACTTCATGATGACGGAAGTGAGTGCTACGGGGCGGTAGTCGTTTATCTCAGTTACCTTAGCTTTCTTGGGAACAGGAACGATGGTGGCCCTCTTGAAGCATGTGGGAACAGCAGACTGGTATAGGGATTGATTGAATATGTCCGTAAACACACCAGCCAGCTGGTCTGCGCATGCTCTGAGGGAGCGGCTGGGGATGCCGTCTGGGCCTGCAGCCTTGCGAGGGTTAACACGTTTAAATGTTTTACTCACCTCGGCTGCAGTGAAGGAGAGACCGCATTTTTCCGTTGCAGGCAGTGTCAGTGGCACTGTATTGTCCTCAAAGCGGGCAAAAAAGTTATTTAGTCTGCCTGGGAGCAAGACATCCTGGTCCGTGACTGGGCTGGATTTCTTCCTGTAGTCCGTGATTGACTGTAGACCCTGCCACATGCCTCTTGTGTCTGAGCCGTTGAATTGGGATTCTACTTTGTCTCTGTACTGACGCTTAGCTTGTTTGATAGCCTTACGGAGGGAATAGCTGCATTGTTTGTATTCAGTCATGTTACCAGACACCTTGCCCTGATTGAAAGCAGTGGTTCGCGCTTTCAGTTTCACACGAATGCTGCCATCAATCCAAGGTTTCTGGTTAGGGAATGTTTTAATCGTTGCTATGGGAATGACATCTTCAACGCACGTTCTAATGAACTCGCACACCGAATCAGCGTATTCGTCAATGTTGTTATTTGACGCAATACGAAACATGTCCCAGTCCACGTGATGGAAGCAGTCTTGGAGTGTGGAGTCAGCTTGGTCGGACCAGCGTTGGACAGACCTCAGTGTGGGAGCTTCTTTTTTTAGCTTTTGTCTGTAGGCAGGTATCAGCAAAATGGAGTCGTGGTCAGCTTTTCCGAAAGGGGGGCGGGGCAGGGCCTTATATGCGTCGCGGAAGTTAGAGTAACAGTGATCCAAGGTTTTTCCGCCCCTGGTTGCGCAATCGATATGCTGATAAAATTTAGGGAGTCTTGTTTTCAGATTAGCCTTGTTAAAATCCCCAACAACGATGAATGCATCCTCCGGATAAATGGTTTCCAGTTTGCAAAGAGTTAAATAAAGTTTGTTCAAAGCCATCGATGTGTCTGCTTGGGGGGGGATATATACGGCTGTGATTATAATCGAAGAGAATTCTCTTGGTAGGTAATGTGGTCTACATTTGATTGTGAGGAATTCTAAATCAGGTGAACAGAAGGCGCGATAGGTGGAGAAACCCGTTGGCTGCACCGCTTCGGATAGCGTCTCTCCAGTGAGCCATGTTTCCGTGAAGCACAGAACGTTACAGTCTCTGATGTCCCTCTGGAATGCTACCCTTGCTCGGATTTCATCAACCTTGTTGTCAAGAGACTGGACGTTGGCAAGAAGAATGCTAGGAAGTGGGGCACGATGTGCCCGTCTCCGTAGTCTGACCAGAAGACCGCTACGTTTCCCTCTTTTTCGGAGTCGTTTTTTGGGGTCGCTGCATGCGATCCATTCCGTTGTCCTGTTTGTAAGGTAGAACACAGGATCCGCGTCGCGAAAAACATATTCTTGGTCGTACTGATGGTGAGTTGACGCTGATCTTATATACAGTAGTTCTTCTCGGCTGTATGTAATGAAACCTAAGATAACCTGGGGTACTAATGTAAGAAATAACACGTAAAAAAACAAAAAACTGCATAGTTTCCTAGGAACGCGAAGCGAGGCGGCCATCTCTGTCGGCACCATAACACTTTGATAACTTGATAATATGCAGCTGTTTAAAGGGCAAATCTACAGATGAAACAATAACAAAACGGCCGCCCCGCCTCTGTTTTGGTAAAAAGCTGAGGGATGGGCCTGGATAAATGTAACCACTCTCTGATTTTTTTTTTTTTTAATTTTACCTTTATTTAACCAGGCAAGTCAGTTAAGATCAAATTCTTATTTTCAATGATGGCCTGGGAACAGTGGTTTAACTGCCTGTTCAGGGGCAGAACGACAGATTTGTACCTTGTCAGCTCGGGGTTTGAACTCACAACCTTTCGGTTACGAGTCAAACGCTCTAACCACTAGGCTACCCTGCCACCCCTGATAAATAGACATAGCTACGGATGCAAAGACTGACCATCCATGGTATCAACATTGTTTTAACCATGTAATGAGGCAATATAGTGTTTGTTTATATTAACAATGTTTACAAACATTGGAGAAAAACAAGTTTCTATTCTGGGTTCTGATGTCGTGTGCCAAATGAACTAAGCTCATGAGGCATTTATAAGTTATCTTCTTCAAGAATCGATGGATATACAGTGTCAGTAAAAAGTTTGGACACACCTACTTGTTCAAGGGTTTTTATTTTTTTCATTTTTTTACTATTTTCTACATTGTAGAATAATATTGAAGACATCAAAACCATGAAATAACACATATGTAGAAACCAAAAAAGTGCTTCCATGCTGACTGACGGCTCTGGCTGCTCCATGCTGACTGACGGCTCTGGCTGCTCCATGCTGACTGACGGCTCTGGCTGCTCCATGCTGACTGACGGCTCTGGCTGCTCCATGCTGACTGACGGCTCTGGCTGCTCCATGCTGACTGACGGCTCTGGCTGCTCCATGCTGACTGACGGCTCTGGCGGCTTCTTGCAGACTGGCAGCTCTGGCATGAATAATTTTGCACGCCCAATTTTTCAGTTTTTGATTTGTTAAAAAAGTTTGAAATATCCAATAAATGTCGTTCCACTTCATGATTGTGTCCCACTTGTTGTTGATTCTTCACGAAAAAATACAGTTTTATATCTTTATGTTTGAAGCCTGAAATGTGGCAAAAGGTCGCAAAGTTCAAGGGGGCCGAATACTTTCGCAAGGCACTGTATGGTTCCCAATCAGAGACAATGATAAACACCTGCCTCTGATTGAGAACCACTTCAGACAGCCATAGACTAACCTAGAACACCCCACTAAGCTACAATCCCAATACCTGTGAAAAAAAACCAAGACAAAACACACCACATACAAAAACCCATGTCACACCCTGGCCTGACCAAATAGATAAAGAAAACACAAAATACTAAGACCAGGGCGTGACAGATGGGCTGTTGTTTCGCTTTGCTTATTTGATCTGTTCTTTCTGTAAAATGGACTTGGTCTTCTGTATACCACCCCTACCTTGTCACAACACAACTGATTGGCTCAAATGCATTAATAAGGAAAGAAATTCCAGAAATGAACTTTTAACAAGGCACACCTGTTAATTGAAATGCATTCCAGGTGACTACTGGTTGAGAGAATGCCAAGAGTGTGCAAAGCTGTCATCAAGGCAAAGGGTGGCTGCTTTGAAGAATCCAAAACATAAAAACTATTGGAATCATGTAGTAACCAAAAGTGTTAAACACATCAAAATATATTTTCTGTTTTCACTATTATCTACAATGTAAAAAAAATTAAAAATAAAGAAAAACCCTTGAATGAGTAGCTGTGTCCAAGCCTTTGACTGGTGCTGTATATTAATAATTTTAAAATCCAAAAATGGATGAGGCAACTACAGATTGACCCTTTACGTCTATCAAAAGAGTGCTAGTTTGAGCATGTATCCATTGGGCCTATGGATTTGGTTTAATTAGCATGAATTAGATTGAGCAATAAAAGCCCCACTTTTATTCCAAAGGCTGGGATCCACATTATGCAGCAGTTGCAAGAGTGCATTCTTTACTGGCAGTCCACTGGTTTCAAAAACAATGACTGATAGGCAGCTTAAACTTCTTGAATTCAACCATCATTGGGTTCAATACACATTTAGATTTGTGAGCAGCCATCCAAAACAACCACAATCCGTAAGGCGCAAACAGCTAAATGAGAGAGCAGCAGAGTGATTCACATCAATGCGCTATGTAGATATAAAAAATAAGTGATATACATATAGTCCATTAACTACACAATTGCTGTCATCCTTACCTCCAAGCATTTATTCAAGTTGGATAATCTCTGGATGCCAACAGCAGTCGCAGCATTGGAAGACATACAGTGCCTTGCAAAAGTCCTTTGAGAGACTAGTCAAGGACCATATCACCTCCACCCTACCTGACACCCTAGACCCACTCCAATTTGCTTACCGCCCAAATAGGTCCACAGACGACGCAATCTCAACCACACTGCACACTGCCCTAACCCATCTGGACAAGAGGAATACCTATGTGAGAATGCTGTTCATCGACTACAGCTCGGCATTTAACACCATAGCACCCTCCAAGCTCGTCATCAAGCTCGAGACCCTGGGTCTCGATCCCGCCCTGTGCAACTGGGTACTGGACTTCCTGACGGGCCGCCCCCAGGTGGTGAGGGTAGGCAACAACATCTCCACCCCGCTGATCCTCAACACTGGGGCCCCACAAGGGTGCGTTCTGAGCCCTCTCCTGTACTCCCTGTTCACCCACGACTGCGCAGCAACGCACGCCTCCAACTCAATCATCAAGTTTGCGGACGACACAACAGTGGTAGGCTTGATTACCAACAACGACGAGACGGCCTACAGGGAGGAGGTGAGGGCCCTCGGAGTGTGGTGTCAGGACAATAACCTCACACTCAACGTCAACAAAAGGGGGAACACCCCCCTATCCACATTGATGGAACAGTAGTGGAGAGGGTAGTAAGTTTTAAGTTCCTCGGCATACACATCACAGACAAACTAAATTGGTCCACTCACACAGACAGCATCGTGAAGAAGGCGCAGCAGCGCCTCTTCAACCTCAGAAGGCTGAAGAAATTCGGCTTGTCACCAAAAACACTCACAAACTTCTACAGATGCACAATCGAGAGCATCCTGGCGGGCTGTATCACCGCCTGGTACGGCAACTGCTCCGCCCACAACCGTAAGGCTCTCCAGAGGGTAGTGAGGTCTGCACAACGTATCACCGGGGGCAAACTACCTGCCCTCCAGGAAACCTACACCAACCGATGTTACAGGAAGGACATAAAGATCATTAAGGACAACACTCACCCGAGCCACTGCCTGTTCACCCCGCTATCATCCAGAAGGCGAGGTCAGTACAGGTGCATCAAAGCTGGGACCGAGAGACTGAAAAACAGCTTCTATCTCAAGGCCATCAGACTGTTAAACAGCAACCACTAACATTGAGTGGCTGCTGCCAACACACTGACTCAACTCCAGCCACTTCAATAATGGGAATTGATAGGAAAGGATGTAAAATATATCACTATCCACTTTAAACAATGCTACCTAATATAATGTTTACATACCCTACATTATTCATCTCATATGTATACGTATATACTGTACTCTATCATCTACTGCATCCTTATGTAATACATGTATCACTAGCCACTTTAACTATGCCACTTTGTTTACATACTCATCTCATATGTATATACTGTACTCGATATCATCTACTGTATCTTGCCTATGCTGCTCTGCACCATCACTCATTCATATTTTTATGTACATATTCTTTATCCCCTTACACTGTGTATAAGATATTAGTTTTGGAATTGTTAGTTAGATTACTTGTTGGTTATTACTGCATTGTCGGAACTGGAAGCACAAGCATTTCGCTACACTCGCATTAACATCTGCTAACCATGTGTATGTGACAAATACAATTTGATTTGATTTGATTTGATCCCCCTTGCCGTTTTTCCTATTTTCCAAGTAAGCGGCACCATGAAGACTAAGGAGCTCCCCAAACAGGTCAGGGACAAAGTTGTGGAGAAGTACAGATCAGGGTATTGTTATAAAAAAAATATCCAAAACTTTGAACATCCCACGGAGCACCATGAAATCCATTATTAAAAAATGGAAAGAAGAGAGGGCCACCCACCAAAACTCACGGACCAGGCAAGGAGGGCATTAATCAGAGAGGCAACAAAGAGACCAAAGATAACACTGAAGGAGCTGCAAAGCTCCACAGCGGAGATTGGAGTATCTGTCCATAGGACAACTTTAAGCCGTACACTCCACAGAGCTGGGCTTTATGGAAGAGTGGCCAGAAAAAAGCCATTGCTTAAAGATCAAAATAAGCAAACACGTTTGGTGTTCGCCAAAAGGCATGTGGGAGAGTCCCCAAACATATGGAAGAATGTACTCTGGACAGATGAGACTAAAATTGAGCTTTTTGGCCATCAAGGAAAACGCTATGTCTGGCGCAAACCAAACATCTCTCATCACCCCAAGAACACAGCGAAGCATGGTGGTGGCAGCATCATGCTGTGAGGATATTTTTCATCGGCAGGAACTTGGTCAGAATTGAAGGAATGATGGATGACGCTAAATACAGGGAAATTCGTGAGGGAAACCTTTTTCAGTCTTCCATAGATTTGAGACTGGGACGGAGGTTTACCTTCCAGCAGTACAATGACCCTAAGCATACTGCTAAAGCAACACTTGAGTGGTTTAAGGGGAAACATTTAAATGTATTGGAATGGCCTAGTCAAAGCCCAGATCTCAATCCAATTGAGAATCTGTGCTATGACTTAAAGATGGCTGTACACCATTAGAACCCATCCAACTTGAAGGAGCTGGAGCAGTTTTGCCTTGAAGAATGGGCAAGAATCCCAGTGGGTAGATGTGACAAGCTTATAGAGACATACCCCAAGAGCCTTGCAGGTGTAATTGCTGCAAAAGGTGGCTCTACAAAGTATTGACTTCGGGGGGTGAATAGTTATGCACGCTCAAGTTCTGTTTTTTTGTGTTTTCTCTTGTTTGTTTCACAATAAAAAATATTTTGCATCTTCAAAGTGGTAGGCATGTTGTGTAAATCGAACTATACAAACACCAAAAAAATCTATTTTCATTCCAGGTTGTAAGGCACCAAAATAGGAAAAATGCCAATGGGGGTGAATAATTTCACAAGCCACTGTACACTGTAGCTTGGACTGTAGCCTTCAAAAGCCCATTTCTACTCTTTTCCCACGATCCATCAAACACATTTGGTGTCTCGTCATAGTGGACTTGCCAGACTCGCTCAGATGGAACAAAACTTAAACTTGCAAATTTTTTTCAATGCTGATTTGAATGTCATTGAGAAGACAGAGAAATGTCAAAGATTTTTTTTCCGAGAACATCCTTTCTGAATTTGAAAGTAATCCTCGAAGTGGGTTAGCATGCTATGGCTAACAATGCTAATAAATGAACAGCAATCATCCTGGTTCTGGCTTGGGCCATATGAGGAAGGGACAGGTGGTCTGTCTTCACCAGTCAGCCATTTTAGGTGAGTAACAAAGACTAGTTAATCGTCATCTTGGGTTACATAACACTAATGAAGGGACCATTCATCCTCCTGGAAATAACTGAGGAGTTGAGAGGCGGAGTGGGGTTCTGCTGCGCCCAGGCTAGGCCACTGATTGGCTGATCAGGTCAGCTGACTCTGTTCGCTGGCAACCTGGTCCCAAACTCATAGGTGTGAATTGGCCCTTTCCACTGCAGCTGAAAAGCAGTGGTGGAAAGATACCCAATTGTCAGATTTGAGAAAAAGTAAAGATACCTTAATAGAAAATGACTCAAGTAAAAGTTAGTCACCCAGTAAAATACTACCTGTGTCACGCCCTGGTCGTAGTATATTGTGTTTGTCTTTATTTATTTGGTCAGGCCGGGGTGTGGCATGGGTTTATTGTGGTGTGTTTTGTCTTGGGGTGTTGTTGGGTGTGTGGCTTAGTGGGGGTATCTAGTATAGTCTATGGCTGTCTGGAGTGGTTCTTAATCAGAGACAGGTGTTTATCGTTGTCTCTGATTGGGAACCATATTTAGGCAGCCATATTCTTTGAGTGTTTCGTGGGTGATTGTTCCTGTCTCTGTGTTTGTTGTCACCAGATAGGCTGTATAGGTGTTCACGGTCCGTTTGTTGTTTTTGTATTGTTCGTGTTTTTTCGTCGTCATTAAACATGTATCAAAAATACCACGCTGCATTTTGGTCCGCTTCTCCTTCACCAGCCGAGAACCGTTACAACCTGAGTAAAAATCTAAAAGGATTTGATTATAACCTCTCTGGGAAATGTGGAACGCTAGTGAAAATGCAGAGCGCCAAATTCAAATAAATTACTATAAAAATCAAACTTTCATTAAATCAATCATGCAAGATAGAAAATTAAAGCTACACTTGTTGTGAATCCAGCCAATATGTCAGATTTCAAAAAGGCTTTTCGGCGAAAGCAAAGTAAAAATAAATGTTATTATCTGAGGATAGCACCTCTAAACAAAGGGAGAAACCATATTTCAACCAAGCAGGCGCGAGACAAAATGCAGAAATAAAAATATAATCCATGCCTTACCTTTGACAAGCTTCTTTTGTTGGCACTCCAATATGTCCCATAAACATCACAAATGGTCCTTTTGTTTGATTAATTCCTTCGATATATATCCAAAATGTCAATTTATTTTGCGCGTTTGATCAAGAAAAACACTGGTTCCAACTTGCTCAACGTGACTACAAAATATCTCAAGTTACCTGTAAACTTTGCCAAAACATTTCAAACTACTTTTGTAATACAACTTTAGGTATTTTTTAACGAAAATAATCTATAAAATTGAAGGCGGGTTGATCTGTGTTCAAAACAGGAAGAAAACAAACTGAAGCTAGCTTTCTGGTCACGCACCTCTATCTAACAGTACACTTCAAGTGACCCTCGTTCAAGATGGCCGTACTTCTTCATTACACAAAGGAATAACCTCAACCAATTTCTAAAGACTGTTGACATCCAGTGGAAGTGATAGGAACTGCAAAAAGGTCCCTTAGAAATCTGTCATTGAAAAAATTGAATGGTTTGTGCTCGGGGTTTCGCTTGCTAAATAAGTTCTGTTATACTCACAGACATGGTTCAAACAGTTTAAAAAACTTGTGTTTTCTATCCAAATCTACTAATAATATGCATATCTTATCTTCTGGGGATGAGTAGCAGGCTGTTGAATTTGGGCATGCATTTCATCTGGACGTGAAAATACTGCCCCTGTCACCAAGAAGTTTTAAATATACTTATGTATCAAAAGTAAATGGGTGGAAAAAAGTACAATTATGAATAATTTAAAATTCCTTATATTAAGCAAAGCTATATTTTAAAAATATACAGATAGATGGGGCACAATCCAACACTCAGACATAATTTACCAAAGAAGCATTTGTGTTTAGTGAGTCTGCCAGATCAGAGACAGTAGGAATGACCAGGGATGTTCTCGTGTTAAGTACTTGAATTGGACTATTTTCCTGTCCTGCTCAGCATTGAAAATGTAACAATTAATTTTGGGTGTCAGGGAAAATGTATGGAGTAAAAACAACATGCTAGTCTTTAGGAATGTGGTGAAGTAAAAGTAAAAGTTGTCAAAAATATAAACAGACACCCCTAAAAATGACTTAAGTAATACCTTTAAGTGTTTTTACTTACGTCACACAGAGTTTGTCTATATGTCCTAGCTAGAGAGAGGGATCAGTGAGGATTTAATGATTAAAGGTATAGGGCTTATTATTAATATTCTGCTGGTGTAGAATCTTAGTAGAGTGAGAAGAAGAGCTGGAATGAGACTGAGTGTGTGTGTGCATGCTTGCTTGCATGGGTGCATGCTTGCATTTATTTGGGTGCATGCTTGCATTTGTTTGCGTGCATGGGAGGGTTAGATTAATGGCAAAATAACATGTAGAGAAAAAATAATAATCCATAGACTGCACAACCATTTAAAAAAAGCTACCTAATTCTGATTCTGAACTTATTTACCATTCTTCACGCATCATCATCTTTTAAGATGAAGCGTTGATCCGTTTGTCCCATGAATCACAAACCACTCTCCACATACAGAATGTAAATCAGTATAAGTGGTAGGGAGCAGTTCATTATCTCTAATCCGCCATCTTATTTTGGGGGAAATTGTGATTGCTGAACAATGAAATGCTGATTAGCTGTTCAGAAAAAGAGACGCAGTGATAGACAGGACTGTGTTTAAACAAAGCCGGCGATTTAATTGTACGTGTTTGTGAGTGTGTGTGTGTGTCTTAATCGCTTCTCTCTGCACGAGGGCACAGAGATGGGTATTTGTTCTCTAACTCTAATTAAGTAGAATTACATCCAATAACAGTGTTAGAGCTCGGGTGTGTTTTGCCCTTTTCTTCCTAAATACTAGCAACTGAGTAATTAGGGGGGACATAGGAGGAAGATGAGGAGATTTGAACAATGGTCATGTGACTCAGCATGTACTACTTAAGTAGTGTTTTAGGGTATCTGTACTTTACGGTACTATTTATATTTCTGACAACTTTTACTTTTACTTCACTACATTCCTAAAGAATACAAGGTACTATTTTACTGGCTGACTTTTACTTTTACTTGAGTAATTTTCTATTTTTAAGCAATACGGCTCAAGGGGGTGTGGTATATGGCCAATATACAACGGCTAATGGCTGTTATCAGATACAACCCCTAGCCATGGTATATTGGCCATATAACACTACTCTCAATGTGACTTATCAAATCAAATGTTATTTGTCACATGCGCAGAATACAACATGTGTAGACCTTACAGCAAAATGCTTACTTACAAGACCTTAACAAACAATGCAGGTTTAAGAAATACCTTAAAAAAGTTAGAAATAAAAGTAACAAATAATTAAAGAGCATCAGTAAAATAACAATAGCGAGGCTATATATATACAGGGAGTACCGGTACAGAGTCAATGTGCGGGGGCACCGATTAATTGTGGTAATTGAGGTAATATGTACAGTTGTGGCAAAACGTTTTGAGACAGACACAAATATTAATTTCCACAAAGTTTGCTGCTTCAGTGTCTTTAGATATTTTTTGTCAGTTACTATGGAATACTGAAGTCTAATTACAAGCATTTCATAAGTGTCAAATACTTTTATTGACAATTACATGAAGTTGATGCAAAGAGTCAATATTTGCCGTGTTGACCCTTCTTTTTCAAGACCTCTGCAATCCGCCCTGGCATTCTGTCAATTAACTTCTGGGCCACATCCTGACTGATGGCAGCCCATTCTTGCACAATCAATGCTTGGAGTTTGTCAGAATTAGTTGGTTTTTGTTTGTCCACCCGCCTCTGAACAGGGAGTACAGGAGGGGACTGAGCACGCACCCCTGTGGGGCCCCGTATGGGGAATCAGCGTGGCGGATTTGTTGTTACCTACCCTTACCACCTGGGGTCGGCCTTTCAGGAAGGCCAGGATCCAGTTGCAGAGGGAGGTGTTTAATCAAAGGGTCCTCATCTTAGTGATGGATTTTGAGGGCACTATGGTGTTGAGCGCTGAGCTGTAGTCAATTAATAACAGTCTCACATACTTGTTCCTATTGTCCAGAGATTGCGTCATCTGTGAATCTGTTGAGGCGGTATACAAATTGGAGTGGGTCGAGGGTTTCTGGGATTATGGCGTTGATATGAGCCATGACCAGCCTTTCAAAGCATTTCATGGCTACAGATGTGAGTGCTTGGGGTCGGAAGTCATTTAGGCAGGTTACCTTGGTGTGCTTGGTCACATGGACTATGGTGGTCTGCTTGAAACATGTTAGTATTACAGACTCAGACAGGGAGAGGTTGAAAATGTCAGTGAAGATACTTCCCATTTGGTCAGCGCAAGCTCGGAATACACATCCAGGTAATCCGTCTGGCCCTGCGGCATTGTGAATGTTGACCTGTTTAACCTCTCTGGTACCAGTGGGACGGTAGCGTCCCACCTCGACAACAGCCAGTGAAATTGCAGGGCGCCAAATTCAAAACAACATAAATCCCATAATTAAAATTCCTCAAACATACACGTATTATACACAATTTTAAAGATAAAGTTCTTGTAAATTCAACCAAAGGCTTTACAGCGAAAGCACACTGTGCGATTATGTTAGGTCAGCTCCTAGTCACAGAAAACCATACAGCCATTTTCCAGCCAAGGAGAGGGCTCACAAAAGTCAGAAATAGCGATTAAATTAATCACTAACCTTTGATGATCTTCATCAGATGGTACTCACAGGACTTCATGTTACACAATAAATGTGTGATTAGTTCAATAAAGTTAATCTTTTTGTCCAAAAACCTCAGTTGAAATTGGCACGTTATGTACAGTAACCTTTGTCTCAAACAAACATCCGGTGAAATTTCAGAGAGCCACATCAAATTATAGAAATACTCATCAGTAACATTGATGAAAAATACAAGTTTTACACATAGGATTAAAGATACACCTCTTGTTAATCCAGCCGCTGTGTCAGATTTCAAAAAGGCTTTACTGCGAAAGCACACCATGCAATTATGTTAGGTCAGCGCCTAGCCACAGAAAACCATGCAGCCATTTTCCAAAAAAGGTGTCACAAAAGTCAGAAATAGCGTTAAAATGAATCACTTACCTTTGATGATCTTCATCTGATGGCACTCCCAGCTCTCCATGTTAGACAATAAATGTTTGTTTTGTTCGATAATGTCCCTCTTTATGTCCAAAAACCTCCGTTTTGTTGGTGCGTTTAGTTCAGTAATCCAAAGGCACAAAGCGCATTCTCAACATCCAGATGAAAAGTCAAAAACGTACAATAAAAGTTCAGAAAAACATGTCAAACGATGTTTAAAATCAAACCTCAGGTTGTTTTTGTCATGAATAATCAATAATATTTAAATCGGACAAAAGCTTCGTCAATAGAAAAGGAGAAACAAGAAATGTGCACTCCCTATCACGCGCTGGACTCATGTCTGGAAATTTCCACTGTCCACTCATTGAAAGTGCTGTATCTCCCTCATTTTTCAGAGTAAAATCCTGAAACAATGCCTAAAGACTGGCCACATGTAGAAGAATCCATAGAGATCGTGAACTGGGTCCTAAGTCTTAGTATGGTGGATATGCTTTCAATGGAAAACAGCCTTTCAAAATAATAGTACTTCCTGGATGGATTTTCCTCAGGTTTTCACCTGCCATGTCAGTTCTGTTATACTCACAGACGTTATCGTAACAGTTCTGGAAACTCTAGAGTGTTTTCTATCTAAATCTACCAATTATATGAATATCCTAGCTTCTGGGCCTGAGTAGCAGGCAGTTTAATTTGGGCACGCTTTTCATCCAAAATTCTGAATGCTGCCCCCTACCCTAGTGAAGTTAAAAGTCTTACTCACAACTTCTGCGGAGAGCGTGACCACACAGTCGTCGAGAACAGCTGATGCTCTAATGCATGTTTCAGTGTTACTTGCCTTGAAGCGAGCATAGAAGTTATTTAGCTCGTCTGGTAGGCTCATGTCACTGGGCAGCTCTTGGCTGTGCGTCCTTTTGTGGTCTGTAATGGTTTGCAAGCCCTGCCACATCAGACAAGCGTCAAAGAAGGTGTAGTACAATTCAATCTTAGTCCTGTATTGACACTTTGCCTGTTTTCTTATAAGTTTCTGGGTTAGAGTCCCACTCCTTGAAAGCGGCACCTCTACCCTTTAGCTCAGTGAGGATGTTGCCTGTAATCCAAGGCTTCTGGTTGGGGTATGTACGTACAGTCTCTGTGGGGATGACGTCATCGATGCACTTATTGAAGAAGCCAGTGACTGAAGTGTTGTTTTCCTCAATGCCATCAGAAGAATCCCAGAACATATTCCAGTCTGTGCTAGCAAAGCAGTCCTGTAGTTTAGCGTTTGCTTCATCTGACCACTTTTTTATTGACCGAGTCACTTGTGCTTCCTGCTTTAGTTTTTGCTTGTAAGCAGGAATCAGGAGGATAGAATTATGGTCAGATTTGCCAAATGGAGGGCGAGGGAGAGCTTTGTACTGTGTGTGGAGTAAAGGTGGTCTAGAGTTTTTTTTCCTCAGGTTGCACATTTAAGATGTTGATAGAAATTAAGTAAAACTGACTTAAATTTCCCTGCATTAAAGTCCCCGGCCACTAGGAGAGCCGCCTCTGGATGAGCGGTTTCCTGTTTGCTGTATACAGCTCATTGAGTGCGAACTTCGTCCCAGCATCGGTCTGTGGTGGTATGTAAACAGCTTTGAAAAATACAGATAAACTCTCTAGGTAGATAGTGTGGTCTACAGCTTATCATGAGATACTCTACCTCATGCGAGCAAAACCTTGAGACTTTCTTAGATATCGTGCACCAGCTGTTGTTTACAAATATACATAGACTGCTACCCCTTGTCTTACCAGAGGCTGCTGTTCTATTCTGCCGTGTATAACCCGCCAGCTGTATGTTATTAATGTCATCGTTCAGCCATGACTCAGTGAAACATAAGATATTACAGTTTTTAATGTCCCGTTGGTGGGATATACGTGCTTTTAGCCATTTATTTTCCAGTGAATGTACGTTGGCTAGCAGTACGGATGGCAAAGGCAGATTAGCCACTCATCGCCTGATCCTCACAATTGCTATTATAAACTGGTTACCAACGTAATTAGAACAGTAAAAATATTTTTGTGGGTCATTCCCATGTTCTCATATACCACAGCTTTCAGCCAATCAGCATCCAGGAGCCAAACTACCCTTTTTGTAATAAGGTATCTTTACTTTTACACAAGTATGACAATTAGGTACATTTTCCACCACTTCTTGAAATGCTTCACCACAGCAAGAGAGATTGTTGTCCTTTTCTAACACGGTTTCGGTTCTCTTCAGTAAAGCCTCAACATTGCCTTAGGATGTACAGTATAGTTTCAGACATGGCCTATTATGAATATTTTACAGTCATTTCTTTTTTTATCTTTATTTAACCAAGCAAGTCAGTTCAGAACAAATTCTTATTTTCAATGACGGCCTAGGAGCAGTGGGTTAACTGCCTCGTTCAGGGGTAGAATTTTTACCTCGTCAGCTTGGGGATTCGATCTCGCAACCTTTCGATTACTAACCACGAGGCTACCTGCTGCCCCAATTTATGCATATAGAAATGACAGGGCATGCATTCCATGCTTTTTTAATAACTAACACTTTTTGCTAAGTAAAAAATTGCATAGGATCATGATCAGGATTCTTTAGCAAAAGTTAATGGAAAAACATAATGCACATAATGCCATCAATCACTATTTGTGTGGCTTTATGTTGTCTGTATTATTTGTGGAGGGGAAAAATAGCATACACCTTATGAAATAAATTGCCACCCTCTGGGCAAACTATGCATTCTTGGTGTCTTCATACCCATATTGACTTTGTGTCTGTGCGTTGGTGGGCCATCATGCGTTTATCATTCACACTCAGCCCCTCAACTCCTATCCTCATCCATCCACAGATGTGCTGAAAAATCCCCCGTCTATCCTGCTGTCAAAAAACCCATCCCCAGAATAGGCTGCAAATAGGTAGACCTATACAGATTGAAGAAAATGAAACACAGAGAAAACTGACTCATCCACAAATATATGCACAGGAGGTTCAGAGCAATATTGTGTTGTGAAAAACTCAATTGTCTGGAGGAGTTTATTTATGTGTCTGCAGTTTCTTTGTTTGGCCGACCAGCAGGGAAGATGCATCCAATCATTTTCTCCATGCCCGTCATAATGTCCCAAAAACAAAACAAAAACATTCACTTTGAAACACCTTGAATGGGTGTTGTCTATAACCCTTGTCTCTACACATGTTGCTCATCTATTCTAATGCATTAGGACAAGATCCACCGTATGTATGCTCCCTGTACCCTGCAGGTTCTGACTCATAGCCTAAGGGTTCTGGCAGTAGCCTCAGGCCAGCTTCTGAATATCAGTTAGCAATATCAAATACAACACTGAACAAAAATATAAATGCAAAATGTAAAGTGTTGGTTTCATGAGCTGAAATAAAAGACCCCAGAAATATTCCATATGCACAAAAATATTTTTTTTTTCTCAAATGCTGAACACACATTTGTTTACATCCCTTTAGTGAGCATTTCTCCTTTGCCAAGCTTTACCTGACAGACGTGGCTCAGTTGTTAGGACATGGGGCTTGCAACACCATGGTGGTGGGTTCGATTCTCATGTGGGAACATTAAGAAGAAATGTATGCAGTCACTTGTGTAAGTCACTCTGGTTAAGAGAGTCCGCTAAATGTTTTAGATTAATTGGCAATACGTTAAACCAGCCTCACAACCATGCCACCCCAGGACCTCCACATCCGGCTTCTTCACCTGCGGGATAGTCTGAAGGAGGGGGTTCTGAAGAGTATTTCTGTCTGTCTGTAATTAAGCCATTTTTGTGGGGGAAAACATATTATGATTGGCTGGGCCTGGCTCCCCAGTGGGTAGGCCTATGCCCTCCATTGTCCACCCATGGCTACGCCCCTGCCCAGTCATGTGAAATCCATAGAGCAGGACCTAATGAATGTATTTCTATTGACTGATTTCTTTATATGAACTGTAACTCAGTAACATCTTTGAAATTGTTACATGTTGCATTTTATATTTTTGTTCAATGTATTCAAATCAAATTTTACCTGTTACAAACACATATTTAGCAGATGTTATGGCGGGTGTAGCAAAATGCTTGTGTTCCTAGCTCCAACAATGCCTTAGTATCTAACAATTCACAACAATACACACAAATCTAAAAGTTAAAAGAATGGAATTAAGAAATATATACAGTAAATATTAGGAAGAGCGATGTCGGAGTGGCATTGGCTAACAGTAAAATATAGTATACACATATGAAAAGAGTAAAGCAATATGTCTTTTTTTAGATCATGAATCAGAATTTCCTCACAGTGGTTTAAGAATAGAGACCACTCAATCTAACCTAAAAAATAAATAATGATGTCATACGTGTTTTTTCTCAACAGAAATTAACTGGCAAAAATGTCTGTTCTAAGTAGTTAGAAAAAATAGCAGGGTAAGAAGAGACCCCCCTGGATGTCTTGAAGTAACATTGCGATCATGAGTTATGAGCCAAGCATGAATATAGGAGGAGAGACTAATGAGATAAAATGATAGCAGTCGCCTCACATCAAATAAGATCAAAACCATGGAAGGAGAAGAACCGAGGGAGAGAGAGAGGCAGATCGAGAGAGGCAGAGAGAGCAAGAGATGCAGTGAGAGTGAGAGAAGTGGTAGGGCAAGAGGAGAGAGAGGCAGAGAGTTAAAGAGAGAGCGAAAGAGAGCAAGACAGCAAAAAAAGAGGGTGAGAGGCAGAGAAAGCAAGGGAGGGCGAGAGAAGGTGGAGGGCGAGAGGAACGAGATAGAGAGAAAGCAACAGAGAAGGGCCAGAGAGAGAAGTGAGAGTGAAAGAGGAATAGAGAGTGAGAGTGAGAGAGAGAGAGAGAGAGAGGGAGAGAGAGAGAGACAAACAGTATATCCCCACCACAATGTTGCTCCTATGATAAGCATCTCAATGAAAGCCGGCGTTCCCTCCAGTTTTACACAGCATTAGCTTCATTACGATACAAAGGAAAGTAATGACTTTGATAATTACATTGTTTAAATCCTGTGAAGTGGGCTGGCAGAGCCAGAAGGCTGTGTTATGAGAGCCTGGCTATGTGCCGCACTGTAAAAGGGAAAGGTGACATAACGTGTGATGGTTGTGTGTGTGTATGAGTGTGTGTGTGTAAGCGTTTCTAGGTGACAACCCAGGGCACCTTCAGACCTGACACAACGAGTACAGAGAGACAGCTCTGTCAGATTGATATCGCTGCTCGTGGCTCGACGAGACCACTGTCTGTCTCACTAAGAGACTTTACTGACAATCTGTCAACAGTAGGCCTGATAGAAGGCAGTCACACGTTGATGATGTAAGCAGTGGTTAAAACGCTGAATGCATTGTGTGTGTGTATATATATATATATATATATATACAGTTGAAGTCGGAAGTTTACATACACTTAGGTTGAATTTCTTGTTAACAAACTATAGTTTTGGCAAGTCGGTAAGGACATCTACTTTGTGGATGACACAAGTAATCTTTCCAACAATTGTTTAACCTCTTACATCTATGGGGGCGCTATTTCATTTTTGGATGAAAAACGTTCCCGTTTTAAACAAGATATTTTGTCACAAAAAGATGCTCGACTATGCATATAATTGATAGCTTTCGAAAGAAAGAACTCTGACGTGTCCAAAACTACCAAGATATTCTCTGTGCATGCCCTAGAACGTGAGCTTCAGGCAAAACCAAGATGAGATGGCATCCAGGAAATGAGCAGGATTTTTGAGGCTCTGTTTTCCATTGTCTCCTTATATGGCTGTGAATGCGAGAGGAATGAGCCTGCCCTTTCTGTCGTTTCCCCAAGGTGTCTGCAGCATTGTGACGTATTTGTAGGCAGATCATTGGAAGATTGACCATAAGAGACCACATTTACCAGGTGTCCGCCCGGTGTCCTGCGCCGAAATTGGTGCGCAAAAGTCACCTGCCAGTATTTTTCCATGGGATACAGAGAGGAAAGCAAGCTTCCACGAACTGCATATCAATGAAGAGATATGTGAAAAAACACCTTGAGGATTGATTCCAAACAACGTTTGCCATGTTTCGGTCGATATTATGTAGTTAATCCGGAAAAAGTTTTACGTTGTAGGTGACTGAATTTTCGGTTCGTTTGGTAGCCAGACGCAATGTAGAAAACGGAACGATCTCTCCTACACACAGACGCTTTCAGGAAAAACTGCGCATTTGGTATGTAACTGAGAGTCTCCTCATTGAAAACATCAGAAGCTCTTCAAAGGTAAATGATTTTATTTATTTGGTTATCTGGTTTTTGTGAAAATGTTGCGTGCTAAATGCTACTCAAAATGCTATGCTAGCTTTGCATACTCTTACACAAATTAGTCAATTTCTATGGTTCAAAAGCATATTTTGAAAATCTGAGATGACAGTGTTGTTAAGAAAAGGCTAAGCTTGAGAGCAGACGCATTATTTTCATTTTATTTGCGATTTTCAGAAATCGTTAACGTTGCGTTATGCTAATGAGCCTGAGGCTTTAGTCACAAACCCGGATCCGGGGTGGGGAGTTTCAAGAAGTTAAAGACAGATTCTTTCACTTATAATTCACTGTATCACAAATCAAGTGGGTCAAAAGTTTACATACACTAAGTTGACTGTTCCTTTAAACAGCTTGGAGAATTCAAGAAAAGGATGTCATGGCTTTAGAAGCTTCTGATATGATAATTGACATCATTTGAGTCAGTTGGAGGTGTACCTGTGGCTGTATTTCAAGGCCTACCTTCAAACTCAGTGCCTCTTTGCTTGACATCATGGATAAATCAGAAGAAATCAGCCAAAAATTGTAGACCTCCACAAGTCTGGTTCATCCTTGGGAGCAGTTTCCAAACGCCTGAAGGGACCATCTGTACAAACAATAGTACGCAAGTATGAACACCATGGGACAACGCAGCCGTCATACCGCTCAGGAAGGAGCGTCTCCTAGAGAAGAACGTACTTTGGTGCGAAAAGTGCAAATCAATCCCAGAACAACAGCAAAGGATCTTGTGAAGATGCTGGAGGAAACAGGTACAATAGTATATATATCCACAGTAAAACGAGTCCTATATCGACATAAACAGAAAGGCCGCTCAGCAAGGAAGAAGCCACTGCTCCAAAACCACATAAAAAAGCCAGACTACGGTTTGCACATAGGGACAAAGATCATACTTTTTGGAGAAATGTCCTCTGGTCTGATGAAACAAAAATAGAACTGTTTGGCCATAATGCCCATCATTATGTTTGAAGGAAAAAGAGGGAGGCTTGCAAGCCGAAGAACACCATCCCAATCATGAAGCACGAGGGTGGCAGCATCATGTTGTGGGGGTGCTTTGCTGCAGGAGGGACTGGTGCACTTCACAAAATATATGGCATCATGAGGCAGGAAAATTACTCGGAAATATTGAAGCAACATCTCAGGACATCAGTCAGGAAGTTAAAGCTTGGTCGCAAAGGGGCCTTCCAAATGGACAATGACCCCAAGCATACTCCCAAAGTTGTGGCAAAATGGCTTAAGGACAACAAAGTCAAGGTATTGGAGTGGCCATCACAAAGCCCTGACCTCAATCCTATAGAAAATGTGTGGGCAGAACTGAAAAAGCGTGTGTGAGCAAGGAGGACTACAAAACCTGATTCAGTTACACAAGCTCTGTCAGGAGGAATGGGCCAAAATTCATCCAACTTATTGTGGGAAGCTTGTGGAAGGCTACCCAAATTGTTTGACCCAAGTTAAACAATTTAAAGGCAATGCACCCAAATACTAATTGAGTGTATGTAAACTTCTGACCCATTGGGAATGTGATGAAAGAAATAAAAGCTGAAAGATATAATTCTCTCTACTATTATTCTGACATTTCACATTTTTAAAATAAAGTGGTGATCCTAACTGACCTAAGACAGGGAATTTATATTGGGTTTAAATGTCAGGAATTGTGAAAAACTGATTTAAATTGTATTTGGCTAAGGTGTATGTAAACGTCCGACTTCAACTGTATACAATCTTAGCAAAAAACGAAACTGTCCTTTTTCAAGACCCTGTCTTTCAAAGACAATTCGTAAAAATCCAAATAACTTCACAGATCGTCATTGTAAAGGGTTTAAACACTGTTTCCCATGCTTGTTCAATGAACCATAAACAATTAATGAACATGCACCTGATGAACGGTCGTTAAAACACTAACAGCTTACAGACATTAGGCAATTAAGGTCACAGTTATGAAAACTTAGGACACTTTAGAGGCCTTTCTACTGATTCTGAAAAACACCAAAATAATGACGCCCAGTGTCCCTGCTCATCTGTGTGAACGTGCCTTAGGCATGCTGCAAGGAGGCATGAGGACTGCAGATGTGGCTGGGGCAATACATTGCATTGTCCCTACTGTGAGAAGATAAGACAGCGCTACAGGGAGACAGGATGGACAGCTGATCATCCTCACAGTGTCAGACCACGTGTAACAACACGTGCACAGGATCCGTACATCCGAACATCACACCTGCGGGCAACAACAACTGCCCGAGCTACACCAGGAATGCCCAAACCCTCCATCAGTGCTCAGACTGTCCGTAACAGGCTGAGAGAGGCTGGACTGAGGACTTGTTGGCCTGTTGTAAAGGCAGATCCTCACCAGACATCTACAGCAACAACGTCGCCTATGGGCACAAATCCACTGTCGCTGGACCAAACAGGACTGGCAAAAAGTGCTCTTCATTTACGGGTCACATTTTTGTCTCACCAGGGGTGATGGTTGGATTTGCGTTTATCGTAGAAGGAATGAGCGTTACACCGAGGCCTGTACTCTGGAGCGGGATCGATTTGGAGGTGGAGGGTCCGTCATGGTCTGGGGCGGTGTGCCACAGCATCATCAGACTGAGCTTGTTGTCTTGCAGGCAATCTCAACGCTGTGCGTTACAGGGAAGACATCCTCCTCCCTCATATGGTACCCTTCCTGCATGCTCATCCTGACATGACCCTCCAGCATGACAATGCCACCAGCCATACTGCTCATTCTGTGCGTGATTTCCTGCAGGAATGTCAGTGTTCTGCCATGGCCAGCAAAGAGCCTGAATCTCAATCCCATTGAGCACTTCTGGGACATGTTGGATAGGAGGGTGAGGGTGAGGGCTAGTGCCATTCCACCCAGGAATGTCTGGGAGCTTGCAGGTGCCTTGGTGGAAGAGTGGGGTAACATCTCACAGCAAGTACTGGCAAATCTGGTGCAGTCCGGTGGCCACACCAGATATTGACTGCTACTTTGATTTTGACCCCCCCTTTGTTCAGGGACACATTATTCCATTTCTGTTTGTCACATGTCTGTGGAACTTGTTCAGTTTTATGTCTCAGTTGTTGAATCTTGTTTTGTTCACACAAGTATTTACACATTAAGTCTGCTGAAAATAAATGCAGTTGATAGTGAGAGGCCTTTTCTTTTTTTGCTGAATTTATATACACTACCATTCAAACGTTTGGGGTCACTTAGAAATGTCATTGTATTTTAAAGAAAATCAAATTTTTTCTCCATTAAAATAAACACAAATTGATAAGAAATACAGTGTAGAGATTGTTAATATTGTAAACGACTATTGTAACAGACACCTCACATATCCTCAACTGGCAGTTTCATTAAATTGTACCCGCAAAACACCAGTCTCAACGTAGACAGTGAAGATGCGACTCCGGGATGCTGGCTTTCTAGGCAGAGTTCCTCTGTCCAGTGTCTGTGTTCTTTTTATTGGCCAATCTGAGATATGGCTTTTTCTTTGCAACTCTGCCTAGAAGGCCAGCATCCCGGAGTCGCCTCTTCACTGTTGACTTATTTAATGAAGCTGCCAGTTGTGGACTTGTGAGTCGTCTGTTTCTCAAACTAGAAACTCAAATGTACTTGTCTTCTTGCTCAGTCATGCACCGGGGCCTCGCATACCTTTTTCTATTCTGGTTAGAGCCAGTTTGCACTTTTCTGTGAAGGGAGTAGTACACAGCATTGTACGAGATCTTCAGTTTCTTGGCAATTTCTCGCATGGAATAGCCTTAGTTTCTCAGAACAAAAATATACTGACACGTTTCAGAAGAAAGGTCTTTGTTTCTGGCCATTTTGAGCCTGTAATCGAACCTACAAATTCTGATGCTCCAGATACTCAACTAGTCTAAAGAAGGCGAGTTTTCAGCAGTGATAACATAATTGCAAAATGGTTTTCTAATGATCAATTAGCCTTTTAAAATGATAAACTTGGATTAGCTAACACAACGTGCCATTGGAACACAGGAGTGATGTTTGCTGAAAATGGGCCTCTGTACGCCTATGTAGATATTTCATAAAAAATCATCCATTTCCAGCTACAGTAGTCATTTACAACATTAACAATGTCTACACTGTATTTCTGGTCAATTTGATGATATTATAATGGACAAAAAATGTGCATTTCTTTCAAAAACAAGGATATTTCTATGTGATCCCAAACTTTTGAACAGTAGTGTCTGTATATATATATATGTATATGACAATAAACCAATCAATAATGGTATAACAAAGTGATGACGATTTAAGCTATGTCATTTGAATGTTGAGTACTGCTGCATGGGTGAAAGTCTGAAGAAAAATTCTATAATAATTCTCATTTTCAGTCTCATCAGCAAGGCATTCAGAATGCAAAACATTATTTAACATTCGACTGACATCATCTGAAGCTATTTGACAGCCTCAGTATGTTTTCCATTTCCAAATTTCCCCCCATTTTGTTAGAAATGAGTAACGTAATCGATTTTTTAAATGACTTGCATAAACAAATTGCTGAGCAGCAGCATACCGCATGCAGCAACAAACAACACAACACATATTTTCTGTCCGTCTTTTTCAATGTTCTGGATGGTTAGCTCCAGTCTCATCTCTTCTATCAAGGCTGAGTCTGAGGGTGCATCCACAATAACATCATATATAGTGCACTACTTTTGACCACAGCCAAATGGGCTATGATTGGAGTGATGATCCGACAACAACAGCTAGTTCTGAGAATGAAATAACAAACTGAGTCATGGGGGACTGACTGCATTAGAACCTCCTAAACAGTCAAAGTGCCCCCTATGCATGGTAACAGACCGATCTGTTGACACAAACACTGACTTATCCCCTCAGTGACTCTGAAATTATGGCTTCAATTGAAGAATTCATAAGACTTTATTCAATTTTCCAATACTTTATTAATTCATCTTTAGCAGAGAATGAAATGGTGTGTTTTATCCAATCCAGAAGGCATTTCTGTATGTTTCTACTCCTGTGGTCTGTGCTGATACTGTACCAGACAATATCCTACATGGAAATGTGTTTTTCTCCCTGGAGTAGAACTAACACCTTGTGCATTAAGAGACTGACTGGTGGGGTCTCTTTGATTCATCATCCTTACCTGCATACCATCCTTTTAGATATTAACCGATTCTCTTTGAGACATACTGGAGAGGTTTCTATACCATTGCTGTGGTTTCAGGAGGCTACCTGAAACACAGGAACAATACAAAGACACATATCAATTATTTATAGTTTTATCACTTTCAAATAACACATTTTAATACTCAACTACACAACAATGTCTCTGGAAATTACTTGTGAAAGATGTTAATAAAGTAGAAACTTATTAAAGAATGTATCATGCAAATAGTGGCTAACTTACTATCCTTCAAAACGGGTGAACTTATTTTCTCAATATGTCAACTTTTTCAAAGCTTGAAAAGGAAAAGCACAAACATCCGAGCTTAAAACAAAGTACTTGGTAAATCCTTTTGAGAAATCATATCAGCAGAGAAAAAAAAATCTCAAATGTTAACATGTGTTGTTTCCCTGAAATGGCTATTGATTTCCTGCTCATGTGAAATAAGTGTAGAGGGTGTTGATAATTTCATATTCAACCTTTAGATTTAATCAGGTCGACTGACAGCAGATCAATACATTTTCATCTCTATCATCTCACCATTGCATAATATCTACTCTCATTTCAAACACACTTAATTTCACCTAAAACTTAAAGGGACACTTCATCCAAATTAGAAAATAGCATTGGTTGCCTTTTCAAAATAATTTAACGAGGCAAGTCAGATAATAGAACAAATTCTTATTTACAATGACGGCGTACACTGGCCAAACCTGGGCCAATTGGCCACCGCCTTCTGGGACAGCCAAACCCGGCAGGTTGTGATACAGCGTGGAATTTAACCAGGGTGTCTGTAGTGACACTTCAAGCACTGAGATGCAGTGCCTGAGACTGCTGTGCCACTCGGGAGCCTTACCCTGTAAGCAGTCTGTAGAATCCAATCCATGCTTTGGTGTTGTTTACCAGGCCAAATGCTAACTTTTTAGCATTTGTGGCACAAATCCAATGCAAGTCAACATCCCAGATATTAGCATTTTTAATAATATTGGTGAACTATGCCTTTATCTGTTGGGGAGACTTCCGTACTGTTTGGTCCTTGGTCAGGTTTTTATTTTTGAATCACTTTTCTCTTGGGAGATGTCCTCATTGTTTAGGCTGACACCAGGGTTATTAAACCACTTTTCTTTTGGTCGCTACAATTGAAGTTGGAAGTTTACATACACCTTCGCCAAATACATTTAAACTCTAATCCTTGTAAAAATCCCAATCTTAGGTCAGTTAGGAGTACCACTTTATTTTAAGAATGTGAAATGTCAGAATAATAGTAGAGAGAATGATTTATTTCAGATTTGATTTATTTAATCACATTCCCAGTGGGTCAGAAGTTAACATACACTCAATTAGTATTTGGTAGCATTGCCTTTAAATTGTTTAACTTGGGTCAAACGTTTCGAGTAGCCTTCCACAAGCTTCCCACAATAAATTGGGTGAATTTTGGCCCATTCCTCATGCCAGAGCTGGTGTAACTGAGTCAGGTTTGTAGGCCTCCTTGCGCGCACATGCTTTTTCAGTTCTTCCCACACATTTTCTATAGGATGGGGTCAGGGCTTTGTGATGGCCACTTCAATACCTTAGCTTTGTTGTCCTTAAGCCATTTTGCCACAACTGTGGAAGTATGCTTGGGGTCATTATCCATTTGGAAGACCCATTTGCGACTAAGCTTTATCTTCATGACTGATGTCTTGAGATGTTTCTTCAATATATTTTGTGAAGTGCACCAGTCCCTCCTGCAGCAAAGCACCCCCACAACATGATGCTGCCACCCCTGTGCTTTACGGTTGGGATGGTGTTCTTTGGCTGGCAAGCATCCCCCTTTTTCCTCCAAACATAACAATGGTCATTATGGCCAAATAGTTCTATTTTTGTTTCATCAGACCAGAGGACATGGATGAACGTGGTACCTTTAGACGTTTGGAAATTGCTGACAAGGATGATCCAGACTTGTGGAGGTCTACAATTTATTTTTATTTTTTCTGAGGTCTTGGCTGATTTCTTTTGATGTCAAGTGAAGAGGCACTGTGTTTGAAGGTATACCTTGAATTACATCCCTAGGTACACCTCCAATTGACTCAAATTATGTCAATTCGCCTATCAGAAGCTTCTAAAGCCATGATGTCATTTTCTAGAATTTTCCAAACTGTTTAAAGGCACAGTCAACTAAGTGTATGTAAACTTCTGACCCACTGGAATTGTGATACAGTGCATTATAAGTGAAATAATCTGTCTGTAAACAGTTGTTGGAAATATTACTTGTGTCATGCACAAAGTAGATGTCCTATCCGACTTGCAAGAACTATAGTTTGTTAACAAGAAATTTGTGGAGTGGTTGAAAAACGAGTTTTAATGACTCCAACCTAAGTGTATGTAAACTTCCGACATCAACTGTATATCATCATGTAGGTCTACATCAGTTGCTGTTTTGATTTTATCACTAATAGACCATGAAATAAGAAAAAATACAGTCCCAC